>NC_048440.1:3771789-4071619 GCF_004353265.1 Vitis riparia
TTTTAATTTTCAAAGATGAATAATTTTTGTCACTAATGATAAAATACACATATTTGTGATGAAATTATTTTATACTAATTTTCAATTTTCAGTGATTTTATTTTATTTTTTTGTCACAATGCACTAATTATGAAAAATTATTGTTTACATATGACGAACACTTTGGTAACATAAACTAAGATTTGTTATAGGGGACACACTATCTCAAACCCAAAATATATTGTAGTGTCTCTATTGAGAATAGCTGTTGTCACCAACCTCCATTAACAATGATATAATCTATAGGGAATATATGATTACTTTAAGGTTTCACCCATATGTCAAAGTTATTATAGACAATATTTTCTCAAGGTTGAGAGACCATATAATATAGTAACTTGGTGAAATCATGACTACCTGATAACTAACTTGTCTAATGTGTAACCATACATGCTAATGCACTCACCATTGCAACATTTTTTTTTACTTTTTAATAATTTGAAAAGTTTTTTATTACACAAATCAAATATAAAATATTTTTGAATAAATATTTTCTAATAAAATTAAATAAAAATAGTTTTTTGTCAAATAAAGAAAATTTGATTGAAATATCTTTTGTAAATCAATTCATAAAAATATTTTTTTCTAAATAAATGTTGTAAAAATCTTTTTCAAATACAAATTGAATTGGAATACTTTTTCTTTTGCAAATTAATTTATAAAAATCTTTATTTCTAATAAATATCATTTGTGTACAATCAAATTGAATTGAAATACCCATTTTTTGAAAATATATTTGTAAAATTAATTTTTTGTTCGAGAAAATTGAATTGGAATACATTTTTGTAAATAAATTTATAAAAATTGTTTTTCTAAATAATTTGTAAAAATAACTTTTCTAAAATAAAAATTGGATTGAAATATTTTTTGCATATAAAATTGTAAAAATCATTCTTTTTTCAAAAAAAAAAAAAAACATCTTTCTTGCAAATAAAAACAAATCAAAACATTCTTTTTATGAAATTTCTTTCAATAAATTCTTTTAATAATAATAAGTAAAAACAACTTTCTACAAAATAAAATTGAATGTGAATAAATGTAAATCAAATCTTTTATTCTAAATAAGTTGAAACATTTTTTTTTTTTTTTGTAAATAAACAATTGAAATTGTTTTAAAGCTCTCTTAATATTCCTTGAAAATGTGTTGTAATATTTGAAATAATCAAACTTTTTTTTTTTCTAATTAATCTAATAAATCAAATTGTACATCTCTTGTGCCCCCATTGTATATTTATTCATATAATTCATTTTCTTAGTATTCATGATTAATTAATTAATCATCATATTTCCCTTCACTTATTTAGTAGAGATCCTTTTAAGGCTTATGATATGTTATCTTGTGGTATATTTCTAATAAGTAACCTAATCCCCGGATTTAGATTTGGTTTTTTACAAACATGTCTTTTTCTTCAAAAAAAAAAAAAAAAAAGCCACTAATGTTTTATTTATTATTTTGTTTTCCCTTTCAAAATAAAATTAAAATAAATGACAACACCATTTCAGAAGTTATTTTTTCCATAGTAAAAAAAAGTCTCGTCATTGAGTGAGAACACATGTAAAAAAAAATGCATGTTAATAGAAATTACTTAAAGGATTTAGAAATTTGGTAATTTTAATGAAATAAATTATTATGAAGAATACATTCCAAATTTAAGAAGGTTCTCTTTAAGATTTTTTTTTTTTAAAGAATCTTTAAGAATTAAATATATCCTTTTTAGATAAGGTGCTCTTCAAATTTTGAATAAATAGGCCACAACTTATTGTTTATACTTTATAGTCCAAGTCCAAGACCTTCCCCGGTGAATATGAACTCTCCACCAACCAATACCTCAGAGACTCCACTGGAGCCAACCAAAATTGAAAAGAAAAAAATCTATGCATTATTTAATTTACAAAACTTTCACCAGCCAACACTCATTGAACTCAGACACCGTATGTCATTTGGATGCAATTTTATTTTATTTTTCTTTTTATTTAAAAAATAAATATTTTTAGATTTATAAATAAATATATTTTATTATTTTTGTTTTAGGCTTCTCATATTCTCAAAAAGACTATTGTCAAATCTAAAAACAGAAAAAAAATATATGAATCCAACCATTTTAAAATTTAATTTAATTTTTGCTATAAAATGAAAAATAAAAACATAAATTGAAAAATGCTTCAGCCAATAAAAAAATATGGTCAAATGAGACGGCGGAAGAGATTTAAATGGAGGCTGGAGGATGGAGGCTGAAGGCTGAAGGGCTGATGTCATACAAAATTGACTACTTTCTCAGTAAATCCCCTCCACGTGATTCAAATCAGCACGGAAGTATTGAACAAGACCACCCCACCACCAGCTACAAGTGGGTGAGACGTGGACACAGCATTTCTATTACTTATAAATATCCAACACTCACACGCTACTTTGGCAACCCAGCTTCTGTGCAGGACTTGTCCGCATACTCTTCTCTTTTCTTCTATCTCTTTGAAGCTCTGTGGAGGATTTTACTAGTCATCAATGGCATCTGTGGAGGACATTAGAAACGCTCAACGTGCCAAGGGGCCGGCCACCATTCTAGCCATTGGCACTGCTACTCCAGACAACTGTGTCTACCAGTCCGAGTACGCTGATTACTATTTCCGGGTCACTAAAAGCGAGCACATGACCGACTTGAAGAAGAAGTTCAACCGCATATGTAAGTATATATATTCATGCATCAATTGGAACATCCATTACATACGTATATGTATAATTATCATAATGCTTTAAGATTCCCCTGCAAGAATTGCCAAGTTTTCTTCAAGCTTCCTGTGTGTTGCTTTTCTGTAAACTAATTAAATCTGTGAAAAATGAGGCGCTATACATTGATTTAATATTTCGTAATAGCGCTGCTCTTTCCAATCCTATATAAATTAATTGCCCTGCCTAGGAACACATAGTTATTGTAATAATAAGTAATAATCTGTTTTATATTTATGTTGATCATCTTGAGTGATAATGAATTAAGCTGCCCATTATTACTGAATGAATTTTGCTTTGCTAGTCCATTAGCTAATATATTAAATTCCTTTAACTTATATATAGGTGAGAAATCAATGATCAAAAAGCGATACATTCATTTGACTGAAGAAATGCTTGAAGAGCACCCAAATATGGGTGCTTACATGGCTCCATCGCTCAACATACGCCAAGAAATTATCACTGCTGAGGTACCTAAGCTTGGTAAGGAGGCCGCATTGAAGGCTCTTAAAGAGTGGGGGCAGCCTAAGTCCAAGATCACTCATCTTGTATTTTGTACAACTTCGGGAGTAGAAATGCCCGGTGCAGACTATAAACTAGCCAATCTTCTAGGCCTCGAAACATCAGTTAGAAGAGTGATGTTGTATCATCAAGGCTGCTATGCAGGTGGGACTGTTCTCCGAACTGCGAAGGATCTCGCAGAGAATAATGCAGGAGCACGAGTTCTTGTGGTATGCTCTGAGATCACAGTTGTTACTTTTCGTGGACCTTCTGAAACCCATTTAGACTCTTTAGTAGGTCAAGCCCTTTTTGGTGATGGGTCGGCAGCTGTAATTGTTGGATCAGATCCAGATACCTCCATTGAACGACCACTCTTCCAACTTGTTTCAGCGGCCCAAACATTCATTCCTAATACACAAGGTGCTATTGCTGGCAACTTACGTGAGGTGGGTCTAACCTTTCATTTGTGGCCTAATGTGCCTACTTTGATTTCCGAGAATATAGAGAAGTGCTTGACTCAAGCTTTTGCCCCACTTGGTATTAGTGATTGGAACTCCTTGTTTTGGATCGCTCATCCAGGTGGCCCAGCCATTCTGGATGCAGTTGAAGCAAAACTCAATTTGGAGAAAAAGAAACTTGAAGCAACAAGACACATCTTAAGTGAGTATGGTAATATGTCAAGTGCATGCGTGTTGTTTATTTTGGATGAGATGAGAAAGAAATCACTCAAGGAAGAAAGGACCACCACAGGTGAAGGATTAGATTGGGGTGTTTTATTTGGTTTTGGGCCAGGTCTAACCATTGAAACTGTTGTACTGCATAGCGTTGCTGGGGCTACAAATTGAGTGAAAGGAAAAAAATCAGAAGGGGACAATTTCCAATTAAATCAAATAGGAGTTAATAAAGACATATATGTCTTCTATTTGTAACATCTTTTATTCTTTATTAAAATTGATGTTTGTGGTTCAAATTAGTGCTTGTTGGAGGGCTTCATTAGTAACCTCAAGTTAAAAGGGATGAGACATCAAGTTCTTACAGTTTCGTTATCTAGATGAAATTCCCTCAAAAGTTGTATAAACATCCACCGTGTTCTTTTAAAGATTGTTGAGAGTAATACAAAGAAAAGAATAAAATAACAAATTGCCTTTTCCCTTTCTAACTAAGAAGTCTGCTGCATGATAGCTGCATTTGTGTGACAGAAGCAAAGCCATGTGGATGTCAAAAGTAATGCAACAATTTGAAAAGAGAAAACAGGGCGGTTGATTAGTTAACTTCCATAATCCCGCAACATTTGATTCAAAAGACTTTACCTTTATCAATTACTTAACTGCTCCTCCGTATGTGGATAAATTCTTGTACCATCTGAAAAGGTATAGAAGATAGTTATCCTCATAAATAGGTTGCCTAATTAATTAGGTGATCTTCAATAATTCAACAAGATAGGGATTTTAAAATATTTTTACTTTATTAATTCCTTAACTACTCCTTGAACTTCTTTTTTCCCCCTTTTTGTGAAAAGCTCTTAACCCTCAATACATATGATATATTCCGTTGCTAGGAACTTGGATTTGAGTATGTATTAATTACTATTCTTAATCAAATTTATTATTGAAAAATTATTTTTAGTTATGGTTTTTTTAATATACTTATTACACATTTATCATATGTACTTGTTTAATATACTTCTAATATATTTATCATTCAACAACAAATACGAGAAAAGGTATAAAAGACAATTAAATTACAAACTAAATTGCCTTCAATTTTTTTATAGTTGAAGGCCTTCTTTTCCACCCCAGTCTCCAATAAATTAGACTCTACAAAGCTTCTTCTATGCTACTCTCTGATTCTACTTCTAGTGCAAAGCCTTGGCACTCTACATTATCTTGCTATTGCTAAGAGACAATCCAAGAATATTGAAGATAATGAAGTTAGGTTGTTGTAGTATACTACTTGAGTCCTTCTCTACTTGCAACTATGGGACCGTACATGAAGAAGCATTTAATAAAGGGTTTTAAGAAGCATAACATGTTTTTAAGGCCAAATTATTTACAAATAAAGTGCAATAACCAAATAAAAAATGAATTTTGATGAATCATGATTAAGGGCGAATTTAATTTTCGTAAGGAATTATTATTATTATTTTTAAATCCATTTTATCACAATGAAAGGATCGATGCAAAAATTTAGTGCTTGTTTCTATATACTTAGTGTTAACTACTTTTAAAAATGGAAAATGATTATAACTTTTGTATGAAATGTAAATTTTTATTAGAAAAATATATACTTCTAAACAATTTTTAAAAAATATTATATTTTTATTGTAAGTAACAAAAAGCTCTTGCATTTTATATAAGAGTTACTAGCTTTTTCCATTTTAAAAAAAGAAACACGAATTGTTCCAAACACTACATAGTTATTAAAAATATTTAATCTAAAAAAAATTATTTTTAGTATAAATTGATTCATTAAAATTTTTTACATCAATTGTTTTACGATAACAAAATAATTTAAGTTTCACACACAAAGTTATGAAAAAAAAAATATGATAATTTTATTTTAGATGATTCACAATATTTCGATGTTTTTAAAGATATATTAATTTTAAAAAATAAATTTATTTATAGAAAACATGTAGTAAATATATAAAAGATGGATGTGATGAAACATTAATTAAAATGAACTTCTTTTTTCATAAAATAAATTTTAAGAAAAATTAATTTCACCACAAAGAAATATTTTCAAAGATTTAGTAATCAAAACTATCATATTTAAACTCAATTATTTTTATAATTTATGTTTATCCCTACAACAATTTATTTTAAAAATATTTTACAATATAAGTGTACTAAGTATATTATTTACAAAAAAGAAAAAAGAAAAAAGAAAAAAGAAAAAATATTGACACATAGAATATCAATCTCTATTGCAATCTAAGAATGCTTAGGTTCCAAAACCTCAATTTATTCTTGTTAGCCCAAGGGTTCTCCTAATCATGTTTTGATGATAACAAACCATGGTTAAGTTGCTAATTGGTTTGAATTATAAAGAATTTCATTTATTAATTCGAGAATTCATCAAAGGACCAAATTGATGCAAGATCAAGACCTTTGGAACACCTGTAATCATAGGAAACATATATAAGATGAATGCATGAGTGCACTTAGGTTTTACATATCATTTCATGCATCTTTGAAAAACTCGGTTTATTCTTTAAAGTTACAGTTCATCAAAACTCGAGTTTTATCAAATGAACCTTAGACAAATTACTTCAAAATTGACATATTAATTTACCTAAAGACCTCACCTAAGTGTTAGAAGAGAAAATAACATAAAAAGATAGGTTTTTAGGCAAAAAATGGTGAACCGGTTGAGGAATTGGCCAACCGACTAGGGGTACCGGTTGACCGGTTTCCTCTTCCCGATTGAGGTCTGGTCGAGGAGCACAAAAAACACTCTCTCTCTTCCAGAAGCCTTTCCTTCCCGGTCGAGGTATTTGCCTTCCTGGTCGGCCTCCGGTCGAGGTTCGATCGAGGGTAACGGTCACCTACCAAACATTAAATGCTCCAACAGCTAGTGAACCGGTCAACCCTAGCTCAACCGGTTGAGGCTACTTTTTGGTTTTCTTGTCTCCCGAGGTTAGAAACCTATAAATAGAGAGTTCCACTTCATTTTTAAGCAAAAGAACACTTGCATTTATTTGTCTACCCACTTGTTATTGCCTTAAAAGCTCTCATTCCTTTCTTGGTGCATTAAATTCCCATTTGCATATCCTTTAGTGCACCTTTGTGATTCATCCTACCCTTAAGTTGTATTTGAGCTATTATTGAGCTAGGCTGAGAGATTCATTCTTGTTAATTGAGTGTTGAAACTTGAAGAGATTGTGTAAGAGCCCATTAGAGTCGAAATCTAAGTGTAAAGGTGATTAAAAGCTTGGTTGAAGCTTCAAGTTAGTGAAATCCTCACTCAGTTAGGAGTTTGAGGAGAGTGGACGTAGGCAAGGAAGTGTCGAACCACTATAAAATCTAAGTTTGCTTTCTCTAACTCTATCTCTTTATATTTTCTTTTCTTGTGCTTAAATTTGTTTGTTTAAAAAGAATTTTTTTAAAAACCCAATTCATCCCCCTCTTGGGTGTTTTTCTCATTTAAGATTAGCCTTTATTTTCTCAATTCTTTTCTACCAGCCATACCTACATTCATGAATTAGAAAGAATAATTTTACTATACCATAGGAATTATTATAGGAAATGGAAAAAATACAACTATTGAACCCCGAAGTATCTCATAATTTTTTGTTTGTTATATCTACAGCTTAAACTAGTAGCTTTGGCTCCCTATGGTGTCACATATTCTTCCTTACTATTAGGATATAGCCCTTAAAAAATTTAGGGTTTATTATTTATTCAATAAAGTTCCAATTGCACTTTAATTAATCAATAGTCCATGCATTATACCTTATGAGCATTTAGACCTACATCTTTGCATTATGAGTTGTATGGAAGATCCAAGTCATGTATTCCTTACAAGTAGATGGGTTGTTCACAACTGGTTCATGAACTTAGACAATATATTAGACTTCTTAATTGGAGGGATGGTTAGTCTTGGCCATCGGGACGAGTTTCCCATGATGAGTGCACTAAAGTGTATGGTTACATATTGGATAGGACCTATAGTGAGCCATACTGTAAGTTTATCAAGTTGTCATGACTTCACTAAGCTAATTTATTGTAATGTCTTTCAAACTTGAAAGAATATTGAACTTGAGCAAAAGTTAGTAGTGACTTTAACCTACAGGTAAGTTCTTAAAGTGATCATATATTCCTTATGGATTGGGTCACTGTTGATGAAAACTACTAACAACAGGTATTCTCAATATAAGCACCATGATATTTAATGGGATTGAGACAATGTGTTCCCTTGGGTGATCTTAAGGATGTGTGTTTAGGTCAACCATGGTCATCATAATTCCTTAAGTGGAACTTGACATTAGCTCTTGGTGAGCTTAGATAATATGTCAATTGATCACACTCTAAGAGGATTTGGAACTCAAAGATGGTAGAGGTAATCTTCAAAATTTGATAACTTTTACCTTGTTAGATTATGGACACCGGTTCATGGGGAGAAGTAGTGCTTAGGTCATAGACCGACCCAAGTACTAAGCATCTCATTATATTTACATAGTGCATTGGAGTGTAGTAGTTGACTCTCTATTGTCAAATGTAAAGTAAATTTTAGAATTGGATTTTGAGGGAATCAATACTATCATAGGAGTCCCAATTATCCTCACTCGAGCTCATATACCTTGATGACACAGTTTATGAAGGTTGGATTGACTCTTAGTTCACTTATGTGCATAAGGGCATGTTGGTAATTACATAAGGTTAAATAGGGGTTAGTGGATAGTATCTCTGGATTTGGCTAATCGATTCATTATTTAGTCCTATTGGGTTAATTAATCAATTATGACCTTTTTTTAGGCTAGATTAAGTGACCTAAGCTCATGGTGAACTCAAGTTACTTAAGCTTAGTAGGAATCACTATAAATGCCCATTTAGGGGATAAGGTTTCAAGCTTCTTCCATTCATACCCTACATTTCAAAGAGAGATCTCAAGCCTCCACCCTCAAAACTTCCATTATTTAAGTGCCAAGCTTCAAGGTTGAGTCATGGGACGAAAGATCATAGGTTTATGAGATCTCTTGCAACTTTGAATTTGTTATTCATAGCAAGGAAATGATTTGGGAATTCTAAATCAATAGTAAGCACTCTAATCTCATTATCTAGATCCTAAAATTGATTTTAAATGCATATTTTCCACTATGCATACTAATTAGATAAGCATAGGGAGGATTGCATGTATCTAACCTGATTTTAGGATAGAGAACGGATTAATCAAGCATTGCCTACAACTGGTATCAAAAGCTTAGGTTAGGGAAACACATGATCCCTTTTAGGGTGTGCTAATCCTTGTGTTATAGGATTTGTTATTCATTTGATGGTCCTAGGGATGAAGGTATATGCATGAGATTTTTTGAACTTTTATTATGATGAATATATATAGTGATTGATTGTTAGATTGGTTTTTATTAATCTCTAGATGAGTTGTAAACCCCTAATAAGTCTAAGATTTTTTTATTTGCTATAAAAATATTTTATTTTTTATTTTTTATAGATCGGTTTGTGAAGTTCAAATGATTGGAGTATAGGGTTTTGACGTGAAAATCCAGTTTACATCAATTTATGTAACCCATAATGAGAATGGAAGCATTCAAATTCTTGTACATTCCCTTACTGGAAAAAAAAAAAATCCTTTTAAGGAATATAGTTACTAGAAATACAAAAATTCATTCTCAGATTCGGTTTCATCAAGTGCTTAAGCACTCCTTCTAACACTCAAAAGCAACATTTAATGCTTGAAGCATTTCAAGCTCTCTAAAGTTCCTTCAAGTGCTCCTAAATGTACTAGTAATAGTTTTAGGGTTTTTAGGGGTAATTTTGGTCTGTTGTAAAACCATTAACCTTGTTTTTGTTATGGATTTTTTGGTATGTTTGGATAATGAAAATTTAATATTTAGGCTACCAAATAAGCAACAGGATCCCTAAGTTCATGGGATTCCTTATTTTTTATTTTATTTTCTTTTATGTTTCTATTCTATATTGCATATAATAAGAAGTTGAATAAAAAGTTTTTCAAAAATGGTAATTTTGGATTTTCTTATAGAAAATAAATTTTCATGAGGATTATCACCAAGTATTATTTATTTTAGAATTGGATGTTTCTATTATTGGATTGGCATCCCTTTTGGAACTTTCCTATTGTTTTTGGTTAAGTGATTATCTAGGTTCTCCCCTCGTGAGAAAGATAACAACACCAAAGATAGTCCTCTAGGTCCTCGTGAGAAAGAGAACAACAACAAGATGTGATTTGTCCATGTAAAATTGTTTTAACATTTTTTCTATATATGTTGACTAATGGACTAATGTGTCATTTGAACAATGCTTGATCTACAAGCCGAGACAATATCTTGTTTTCCCTAAATCTTTCATTTTAAATTCCTTCTTTAAATAATTGGTTATTTTTTGTGAGCTCTTTAGGAGTCCTTGTAAGGTTCAAATCATCCACTTATACTGTAATTATTGTGAGCTTGGATTATGATTTCTTAATAAAAACACATGGGTAAAATGGCTTATTCACATATTACTCTTTTAATAAATACTCACTCAAACAATTATACTACATGTGTTCAAATTGATTTAATTTATAGAGATCTTTGTAGTTTGATTGAGTACATATTTCAAGGTTTTGAATTAGTTGTTTTCAAGCAATTTGAATCCTTCAAGGATTTTCATATATATGTCAGTATCTATAGACCCATATAAATAAGTTGTAATAACATCCATGAGACGCATATCTAGTCCTTTAGAAACTATTAAACTTATCAAGTATCGAAATGTGATTGTGTCCATTACAGGAGAATAATTTTCCTCATAGTTTATAACAGGTCTTTGCAAAAAACCTTGAACAAGTCATGCTTTATATCTTGTGACGTCATTTTTCTCATTTCGCTTTCTCATAAAGGCCCATTTATATCCAACAGGCTTTATGTTTTCAAGTGTTTGAAATACAGGTCCAAAACCTCTCATTTTGCTAACTAGTTTAGCTCTATGTGGATTACTTCTTTCCATCTTGGTTAATCGTTCCTTTTTTTATGTTCATCCACAGTTTGTTGTTCTTGATCTTCATTATTTATCATGATGTCCATAATCAATTGGAACACAAATATGTTGTCTATGATAATGTCATTGCGGTTCCTTGTTTCTCTTGTGTGACTCATTGAGATCTCTTTAGTTCTAAATACCAGTATTTAATCAATTAGTGCCTCTTTAAGGGCTAACTATTTATCAAGTTGGGTTTTAGCATTTGATCCTTTCCTATTTGTAAGCTCTTCAAGAGTACCAAGTTTTTCATATGTCATTCTTTTTCTTTTTTTAGAAATTGAATCCTTTGAGCCAATTGGTCTACCACGCTTTAGGCGTGTCTTACATTCACTTGCGATGACATTCTCCTATTATCCTTTAGGGACATCAATATGTGCTAAGGTATTCATAGCCTGTATGTGTGACTTTGTTGCTTTCATTATATTTGTCAAAGCATCAAGTAACTAATTTTCAAGTCCTTATAAATGAATAATCCTATGAAATTCTAGTTAACACTACCTTGCACGAGGATCAAGATGAGACAAAGAGGATACATAACATGTAATGTCGCGTCATTGTTCTGGATTTGATTTGTCACCCGTAATGGTGGGAAAACATTTTCATCAAAATGAAAATCTACAAAGTAGGCAATAAAAACATCGCCTATTGAATGTTCAAGATAGCTAATAATGGAGGGAGAATTAAAACCAACATATAAACCAAGTAGACGTCAAGGACCTAACTTAAAACATTGAGGTAGAGCTATGGGAACATAGACAACACAACAAAAAATAAGTAAATATGAAACATTTAGTTGGGAGCCTAAAATAAGTTGTAAATGTGAGAATTCATGAAGTTGTAGAACAAATCTGAATTAAAGTAACTACATGGAGAATAGCATGTCCCCAAGTAGATAAAGGCAATTTTGTTCCCAGGAATAGTGGTTTTGCAATCAATTGCAAACGCTTAATAAGATATTCAACTAATCAATTTTGAGTGTTAGTATGAGCAATAGGATGTTCAACATCAATACTAACCGACATACAATAATCAAGAAATGTCTGGGAAGAGAAGTCACTAGAATTATCAAGACAAATTGTCTTAATAGGGTTGTGAAACCAAGGTTTGATCAATCTTAGTTTTGATGATAACAAAATAAGGTTTGAAATTAATGATTATATTTCAATTGTGATTAGTCAAGATGATTTTCAAAGTGGCAATCTTAAAGACAAAATCAAGACAAAGGGAAATCAATAAGGTGAAGAAGACCTCAAAGATAAGTGTCTTTCAAGACCCAAGTTTCATAGGACCTCTTTGTAAGGTTGTTAGTGGATTTGCTTTTTTATGCATTACATTATTTACTTATGCACCAAAATCATCCAAGAGTTATTTTGTTTCAAATATTTTAAAATTGGATGATTTCATGTTTTCAACTAAAACTTTGTGTCAAATGTTTTTTAAACTTGTTTAAAAGGTTTTAAGTTGAAAAAAATGGTTGTTGAGCCAAAAATTGCTTAACTAGCTAAACTGGCTAAAGAACTGATTGACCCATTCAGTTCAACCGATCGAGGCCAAACCTCATCTGGTTGAGTACCAATCGAGGGGTGGTCAAGGAACGGTTGAGGTCCATTGGTCACCTATCATGCATTAAATGTCAACGGCTAATGAACCGATCGAATTGGAGCTCAACTGGACGAACCCCTAACAGCTAGTTTAACATTTTTCTTCTATAAAAAAACTCTAGTCTTCATTGTTTTAAGAGCTTAACCTTCCAAAACCTTTCTTGAATATACTTAAGCCTTGGGAGAGTGTTTTTGAGTGCATCATTATTATGAAACTTGCATATCATTAACGCACTTTTCAATCCCAGTTTATCTCTTATCATTTGAGCTTAAAGTTTTGTACTAGAATTTTGTGAGATTATTTTTTATCCATATTTGTAAATCTTTGAGAAGAAAGTCTAAGTGTGAGGTATCACTTAAGGATTCTCAAGTGTGAGGTATCACTTTAGGGGTTGTTCAAGAGTGAGGTATCTCATGAGGATTGTAAGGGGTGCTTGGTGCCAAAAGTCCAAGAAGGTTGATTGGAACCATAATCCAATTGGATTGCTTGAAGGCTTGGGTTGGAAGCCTTGAATTAGTGAAACCTCAAGCTTGGGATTAAAGCTAGAGGAGAGTGGATGTAGGCCAAGTTGCGCCAAACCATTATAAAAATCTTATGTTTGCATTCGGGATCCCAAGTCATTCATATCATCCATAACCCTGAGTTGTTCATATGATCCAGAGCCCTGAGCTCATGACTTAGAGTAGCACATGTCATCCATAATCCTAAGCTCTTTATAGAATCTAGAGCCATGGGTTCACAACCAACATCAACCATAGCCTTTTATCTCATAACCCAAAGACATTTATATCATACATGACATTGAGCCATTCATAACATCAAAAGCCCTGAACTCCTGACTCGAATTAGTTATTGTCATCAATAGCCCTAAGTTTTTCATAGCATCTAGAGCCTGGAGCTCACGACCCGGAGTAGTTCATGTCTTCCACAACCCTGAATTGTTCATAACATCTAGAGGCCTAAGCTCATGACCTGTAGTTGTTCATGTTAACCACAACCCTAAGTTGTTCATTGCATCTAGAGTCTTGAGCTCATAACCCCAAGTCATTTATATCATCCACGAACTTGAGTTGTTCAAGGAATTTGGAGACCTAAGCTCACAAGGTGAAGTGGTTCATATCCTACACTTCTTTATGTTTTTTGTAGCATTTAGAGAATTGAGCTCATAACATGCAGACATTCATGTCCTCCACCGCCCTAAGTTGTTCATAGCATTTAGAGCCTTGAGCTCATGACTCAGAGTCGCAGATGTCAACCAAAGTCCTGAGATGTTCATTTCATCTAGAGCCCTAAGCTAACGACCTCAAGTCATTTATATCATTCACAATCCTAAGCTATTCATAAAATTCAGAGACCTGAGCTCATGACATGGAGTCATTCATGTGCTCTACTGCTCAAATCTTTTCATAGATCTAGACCTATGAGATCACAACCAAAATCGTTCATGTCATCTAGAATCCTGAGTTGTTCATTTTAATAGCCTTGAGCTCACGACCTAAAGTCGTTGATGTCAACCACAACCCTAAGTTGTTCATAGAATCTAGAGCCCTAAGGTCACGACCCAGAGTCGTTCATGTCATCCACAGCCCTGAGCTGTTCATAGTAACTAAAGCCTTTGGCTTACGATGAAGAAATGTTCATATCATCCACAACTTTGAGCTATTCATAGCTTCTAAAGCCCCAATGGGACCCTAAGTTATTCATGTCTTCCATAACCCTCTACTCTTCATACTCGTGATTTTCTACCAAAAATTGCCATGAAAAAGTCTTCACATCCATCTCATGCATCCCCTTGCAGTCGTCTGAAGACAAGTTAGTGTGCTTTGCTTCACTAAAATTCAGCGTGCACCACGTCTCTATGTAAAGATGAGTCGGTTGCAACCCTCCCAAAATTTCTCCATTAACGGATCCCAAGTATCTCCACCAAAATCATACAAAGATAAATACAAAAAATAAAAATTAGAAATTACATAATAATATAAAATAAATAAATAAATAAAATCTCAAATGATGCAATGAGGGGAAAACAAAAATAAAATAAAAAATATCAATCACATACGTAGTTAAGTAGAAAAAATAATATTATTCCCTGTAACTTAAAAGATTAGATTCAAAATCTCAAGCAATTTCCTAAAAAAATAAATAAATGAATGAACGAATAACCTAACAAAAGAATAAGTAAATAAATGAATAAATAAATATCACATGGGCAATTAGAATTTGAAAGTAAAAATAATGCAATAGAAAACAATGAAAAACGGATGCAATCAAGAATCGAAATCAAGTCCAAACAAATGTCCAAAATGACCTATTCTGAAAAAAGTGCCTAGGTGACCTAGGGTGAATGTGTGCAAGCTGGAAGGTGCCTAGGTGAATCTAAGTGGGCCTAGGTGAACTTAGATGAGTCTAACCTAAAGTGCAAATTAAGGTTGCCGATGGTCAGAATGAGGTTAGATAAATCTCTCGATCAAAGTCTCTGAGGTGGCTAAAAAAAAAGTAAGTAGTATGAGTAACAATGGACCACCAAGGAACTACTATGGAGCACTAGAAGTGAACTTAAAGACATGTGCTAAAGGGACAAAATTGAGGGTCTACATATATGTTTAATTCACTTTAAACATTTGAATAACATTGTTTTTATTTATAAAAATAAAATAAATTTTAAAAATCAAATTTCATTTCTTTTACAACATACATTTATATTAAATTATTTATAATTATTAATTAATTTGCTATTAAAAATATAATAATAATATATCTTAACGAGGAAATTTTGAATTCCTGAAAAAATGTTTAAAATAATTGTTATAAATGAAGTAGTGAATGCCGCCACATCATTATAATAAATGTTAATTAAACATTATTTATGACTTCCATTAATTCAATATTAATGGAAGGCATTTAGAAAGTTTATAGAAAGGTTTTCCATCCCCTATGCAAGGAGCATCCTGAGAAAAGAAGCAGTCTTTCATTCTCTCTGTTTTTCATTCTCTCATCTCTCCTAATTTTCTTCTCTAATTTCTTTCTCCCCATTATATATTATTAAAGTAATATATATGGTTTTGCATTTATTATGGTTTTGCAATAATAATTTTTATTTTTATTTTACTATTTTAAACACACAAAACTTGGGTTCACATTTTGGTTGTTAAGTGGTCTTAACGTTTCTATGTGTTTTAAATATGGTTCTTGCTTTTTATTTTTAAAATAGTAATAATAGTAATCATTAGTATAATGTACATAAAAATAATACTGGTAAAGAAAGAAAAAGAAGAAGCAGTTTTTAAGATAATAGAATGGTATAATGTATGACTATTGGAATGTTAATCAAGCTAAATATTAACAAAGTTTTATTTTACCATTGCACATATTTTTAAATGATACATTTATATTATGTAATAGAATTAGAAACATTCATATTTTTACATTTCATTGTTTATCCTAATTATGATATAATATGCTAAATTTTAACTATAAAAAGATGAAATAATTTTAATTATTTGTATATTTTTAATTTCAATTATATGTAAATTACATATTTATCATGTCATGTTCACATCATTATTCTATGTAATTCAATCATTGATCTAATCAGTGAACTATTGATCGATTTTTATTTAATAACTGGTTCGACTTTGAAAATATTCTGAGATACATCAAGATGCTTTTTTTTTTTAAATAAAAAAAAATTATTTATTAGTTTTAAGAGAATATCTATTAATGTTTTCATTTATGAACATAAAATAATTTTTTAAAAATCAAATTTCCTTTGTTTTATAATATGTATTTTATTTTAAATTATTGAGTAATCTGCTATTAAAAATATAACAATAATACCTTTATATCTTCATAAGGAAATGTTGGATTCAAAAAATGTTTTAAAACAATTATGATTGGACTTCTTGGTTTCGGTTAATATTCCATGCCTTAATTACAGTCTTAATTTGGGATTGAATTAGGGTTGTAACTAGATTGGAATGCTAACTTTGGCTATGCCTTTCTAGCTTCATCAGCTGATCCTGAAGCCTCTGTTATATTGGCTTCAGTGGCATCCACTGCCTTTATTCTATAAATAAAATAAAATAAATTACAACCGGAAAGTTTAAGTTGTAATGTGATTTTTAAAAATTTAAGTCCAATATATATTATTTACTCATAATAATAATAGTTTTATATCTTTAGAATAAATTATTAATTCCTGAACAGTGTTTTAAAATATTTAATTTTTTTAATAAACAAAATTCACAATTTTGGTTGTTGAGTGGTCCTAACATATTTCTTTTATTTTCTTTTATTGTTTATAGTAAGTCTCCAAGACCTTCCTCGGTAACATGAACTCTTCACCAACTAACCTCACAGGCTCCACTCCATAGAGGCAACTTCACATCTATGTGGGAACCAACCAAAATTGAAAAGAAAAAAAATCTACGAATTATTTAATTTAGGAAACTTTCACCAACCTACACTCGTTGAACTTGGACACCGTATGTCATTTGGATGAAATTTTATTTTATTTTATTTTTCTTTCTATTTAAAAAATAAATATTTTTAAATTTCAAAATAAATATATTTTATTAGTTTTGTTTTACGCTTCTCATAGTCTCAAAAAGACTATTGTGAAATTTAAAAACAGAAAAAATATATGAATCCAACCATTTACAAATTAAATTCAATTTTCGTTATAAAAGGAGAAATAAAAATAAAAGCACAAATTTTACCTAATATATATATATATATATATATATATATATATATATATATATATTTCTAGGAAGTAGGGTATTCAAGTTGAGGTTTGTTCGGAATGCTGCCAAATATTTTAACGCAAGAAAAATGCTTCAGCCAAAACAATGGTCAAATGAGACAGCGCAAGAGATTTATCCCTTTTTAAAAAATCGCAACTGGAGGGTGGAGGGAGGAGGCTGAAGGGCCGATGTCATACAAAATTGACTACTTTCTCAGTAATCCCCTCCACGTGACTCAAATCAGCACGGAAGCATTGAACAAGACCCCACCACCAGCTACAAGTGGGTTGCAAGTGGACACAGCATTTCTGATACTTATAAATACCCAACGCTCACACACTGCTTTGGCAACCCATCTTCAAGCACTAGTCCGCATACTCTTTTCTTTTCTTCTACCGCTTTGAAGCTCTGTGGGGGATTTTACTAGTCATCAATGGCATCTGTGGAGGACATTAGAAACGCTCAACGTGCCAAGGGGCCGGCCACCATTCTAGCCATTGGCACTGCTACTCCAGACAACTGTGTCTACCAGTCCGATTACGCTGATTACTATTTCCGGGTCACTAAAAGCGAGCACATGACCGACTTGAAGAAGAAGTTCAACCGCATATGTAAGTATATATATTCATGCATCAATTGGAACATCCATTACATACATATATGTATAATTATCATAATGCTTTAAGATTCCCCTGCAAGAATTGCCAAGTTTTCTTCAAGCTTCCTGTGTGTTGCTTTTATGTAAACTAATTAAATCTGTGAAAAATGAGCGCTATACATTGATTTAATATTTCGTAATAACTCTTTCCAATCCTATATAAATTAATTGCCCTGCCTAGGAACACATAGTTATTGTAATAATAAGTAATAATCTGTTTTATATTTATGTTGATCATCTTGAGTGATAATGAAGCTGCCCATTATTGCTGAATGAATTTTGCTTTGCTAGTCCATTAGCTAATATATTAAATTCCTTTAACTTATATATAGGTGAGAAATCAATGATCAAAAAGCGATACGTTCATTTGACTGAAGAAATGCTAGAAGAGCACCCAAATATGGGTGCTTACATGGCTCCATCGCTCAACATACGCCAAGAAATTATCACTGCCGAGGTACCTAAGCTTGGTAAGGAGGCCGCATTGAAGGCTCTTAAAGAGTGGGGCCAGCCTAAGTCCAAGATCACTCACCTTGTATTTTGTACAACTTCGGGAGTAGAAATGCCCGGTGCAGACTATAAACTAGCCAATCTTCTAGGCCTGGAAACATCAGTTAGAAGAGTGATGTTGTATCATCAAGGCTGCTATGCAGGTGGGACTGTTCTCCGAACTGCTAAGGATCTCGCAGAGAATAATGCAGGAGCACGAGTTCTAGTGGTATGCTCTGAAATCACGGTTGTAACTTTTCGTGGGCCTTCTGAAACCCATTTAGACTCTTTAGTGGGTCAAGCCCTTTTTGGTGATGGGTCAGCAGCTGTAATTGTTGGATCAGATCCAGATACCTCCATTGAACGACCACTCTTCCAACTTGTTTCAGCGGCCCAAACATTCATTCCTAATACACAAGGTGCTATTGCTGGCAACTTACGCGAGGTGGGTCTAACCTTTCATTTGTGGCCTAATGTGCCTACTCTGATTTCCGAGAATATAGAGAAGTGCTTGACTCAAGCTTTTGCCCCACTTGGTATTAGTGATTGGAACTCCTTGTTTTGGATCGCTCATCCAGGTGGGCCGGCCATTCTGGATGCAGTTGAAGCAAAACTCAATTTGGAGAAGAAGAAACTTGAAGCAACAAGACACATCTTAAGTGAGTACGGTAATATGTCAAGTGCATGTGTGTTGTTTATTTTGGATGAGATGAGAAAGAAATCACTTAAGGAAGAAAGGACCACCACAGGTGAAGGATTGGAATGGGGTGTTTTATTTGGTTTTGGGCCAGGTTTGACCATTGAAACTGTTGTGCTGCATAGCGTTGTTGGGGCTACAAATTGAGTGAAAGGAGACAATTTCCAATTAAATCAAATAGGAGTTAATAAAGACATATGTCTTTTATTTGTAACATCTTTTATTCTTTATTAAAATTGATGTTTGTGGTTTAAATTAGTGCTTGTCGGAGGGCTTCATTAGTAACCTCAAGTTAAAAGGGATGAGACATCAAGTTCTTACAGTTTTGTTATCTAGATGAAATTCCCTCAAAAGTTGTATAAACATCCGCCGTGTTCTTTTAAAGATTGTTGAGAGTAATACAAAGAAAAGAATAAAATAACAAATTGCATTTTCCCTTTGTAACTAAGAAGTCTGCTGCATGATAGCTGCATTTGTGTGACAGAAGCAAAGCCATGTGGATGCCAAAAGTAATGCAACAATTTGAAAAGAGTAAACAGGGCGGTTGATTAGTTAACTTCCATAATTCCGCAACATTTGATTCAAAAGACTTTAGCTTTATCAATTACTTAACTACTCCTCCGTATGTGGATAAATTCTTATACCATCTGAAAAGGTATAGAAGATAGTTATCCTCATAAATAGGTTGCCTAATTAATTAGGTGATCTTCAATAATTCAACAAGATAGGGATTTTAAAATATTTTTACTTTATTAATTCCTTAACTACTCCTTAAACTTCTTTTTTTCCCCTTTTTGTGAAAAGCTCTTTACCCTCAATACATATGATATATTCCGTTGCTAGGAACTTGGATTTGAGTATGTATTAATTACTATTCTTAATCAAATTTATTATTGAAAAGTTATTTTTAGTTATGATTTTTTTAATATACTTATTACACATTTATCATATGTACTTGTTTAATATACTTCTAATATATTTATCATTCAACAACAAATACGAGAAAAGGTATAAAAGACAATGAAATTACAAACTAAATTGCCTTTAATTTTTTTATAGTTGAAGGCCTTCTTTTCCACCCCCAGTCTCCAATAAATTAGACTCTACAAAGCTTCTTCTATGCTACTTTCTGATTCTACTTCTAGTGCAAAGCCTTGGCAGTACTCTACATTATCTTGCTATTGCTAAGAGACAATCCAAGAATATTGAAGATAATGAAGTTAGGTTGTTGTAGTATAATACCTGAGTCCTTCTCTACTTGCAACTATGGGACCGTACATGAAGAAGCATTTAATAAAGGTTTTAAGAAGCATAACATATTTTTAAGGCTAAATTATTTACAAATAAAGTGCTATAACCAAATAAAAAATGAATTTTGATGAATCATGATTAAGGGCGAATTTAATTTTCGTAAGGAATTATTATTATTTTTAAATCCATTTTATCACAATGAAAGGATCGATGCAAAAATTTAGTGCTTGTTTCTATATACTTAGTGTTAACTACTTTTAAAAATGGAAAATGATTATAACTTTTGTATGAAATGTAAATTTTTATTAGAAAAATATATACTTCTAAACAATTTTTTTTTAAAATATTATATTTTTATTGTAAGTAACAAAAAGCTCTTACATTTTATATAAGAGTTACTAGCTTTTTCTATTTTAAAAAAAGAAACAGAATTGTTCCAAACACTACATAGTTATTAAAAATATTTAATCTAAAAAAAAATTATTTTTAGTATAAATTGATTCATTTAAAATTTTTACATCAATTGTTTTACGATAACAAAATAATTTAAGTATCACACACAAAGTTATGAAAAAAAATATGATAATTTTATTTCAGATGATTCACAATATTTCAATGTTTTTTAAAATATATTAATTTTAAAAAATAAATTTATTTATAGAAAACGTGCAGTAAATATATAAAAAATGGATGTGATGAAACATTAATTAAAATGAGCTTCTTTTTTCATAAAAGAAATTTTAAGAAAAATTAATTTCACCACAAAGAAATATTTTCAAAGATTTAGTAATCAAAACTATCATATTTAAACTCAATTATTTTTATAATTTATGTTTATCCCTACAACAATTTTTTTTTTTAAATATTTTACAATATAAGTGTACTAAGTATATTATTTACAAAAAAAAAAAAAAAAAGAAAAAAAAAAAAGAAAAAAAAATATTGACACATAGAATATCAATCTCTATTGCAATCTAAGAATGCTTAGGTTCCAAAACCTCAATTTAGTCTTGTTAGCCCAAGGGTTCTCATAATCAGGTTTTGATGATAACAAACCATGGTTAAGTTGCTAATTGGTTTGAATTATAAAGAATTTCATTTATTAATTCGAGAATTCATCAAAGGACTAAATGGATGCAAGATCAAGACCTTTGGAATACCTTTAATCATAGGAAACATATATAAGATGAATGCATGGGTGCACTTAGGTTTTACATCTCATTTCATGCATCTTTGAAAAACTCGGTTTATTATTTAAAGTTACAGTTTCATCAAAACCTGAGTTTTATCAAATGAACCACCTTAGATAAATTACTTCAAAATTGGCATATTAATTTACCTAAAGACCTTGCCTAAGTGTTAGAAGAGAAAATAACACAAAAAGATAGGTTTTCAGGCAAAAAATGGTGAACCAGTTGACCCGTTCCCTCTTCTCGGTCGAGGTCTAGTCGAGGAGCACAAAAAGCACTCTCTCTCTCTTCCAGTAGCCTTTCCTTCCTAGTCGAGGTATTTGCCTTCCTGGTCGACCTCCGGTCGAGGTCCGGTCAAGGGTAACGGTCACCTACCAAACATTAAATGCTCCAACAACTAGTGAACTGGTCAACCCCAGCTCAACCGGTTGAGGCTACTTTTTGGTTTTCTTGTCTCCCGAGGTTAGAAACCCATAAATAGAGAGTTTCACTTCATTTTTAAGTAAGAGAACACCTACATTTATTTGTCTACTCACTTGTTCTTGCCTTAAAAGCTCTCATTCCTTTCTTGGTGCATTAAATTCCCATTTGCATATCCTTTAGTGCACCTTTGTTATTCATCCTACCCTTAAGTTGTATTTGAGCTATTGTTGAGCTAGGCTGAGAGATTCATTCTTGTTAATTGAGTGTTGAAACTTGAAGAGATTGTGTAAGAGCCCATTGGAGTCGAAATCTAAGTGTAAAGGTGATTAGAAGCTTGGTTGAAGCTTCAAGTTAGTGGAATCCTCACTCGGTTAGGAGTTTGAGGAGAGTGGATGTAGGCAAGGAAGTGTCGAACCACTATAAAATCTGAGTTTGCTTTCTCTAACTCTATCTCTTTATATTTTCTTCTCTTGTGCTTAAATTTATTAGTTTAAAAAGAATTTTTTAAAACACAATTCACCCCCCTCTTGGGTGTTTTTCTCATTTAACATTAGCCTTTATTTTCTCAATTCTTTTCTACCAACCATACCTACATTCATGAATTAGAAAGAATAATTTTACTACCATAGGAATTATTATAGGAAATGGAAAAAATACCACTATTGAACCCCGTAGTATCTCATAATTTCTTGTTTGTTATATTTACAACTTAAACTAGTAGCTTTAGCTCCCTATGGTGTCACATATTCTTCCTTACTATTAGGATATAGCCCTTAAAAAATTTAGGGTTTATTATTTATTCAATAAAGTTCCAATTGCACTTTAATTAATCAATAGTCCATGCATTATACCTTATGAGCATTTAGACCTACATCTTTGCATTATGAGTTGTATGGAAGATCCAAGTCATGGATTCCTTACAAGTAGATGGGTTGTTCACAACTGGTTCATGAACTTAGACAATATATTAGACTTCTTAATTGGAGGGATGGTTAGTCTTGGCCATCGGGACGGGTTTCCCATGATGAGTGCACTAAAGTGTATAGTTACATATTGGACAGGACCTATAGTGAACCATACTGTAAGTTTATCAAGTTGTCACGACTTCACTAAGCTACTTTATTGTATTGTCTTTCAACCTTGAAAGAATATTGAACTTGAGCAAAAGTTAGTAGTGACTTTAACCTATGGGTAAGATCTTAAAGTGATCATATATTCCTTATGGATTGGGTCACTGTTTATGAAAACTACTAACAACAGGTATTCTCAATATAAGCACCATGATATTTAATGGGATTGAGACAATGTGTTCCCTTGGGTGATCTTAAGGATGTGTGTTTAGGTCAACCATTGTCATCATAATTCCTTAAGTGGAATTTGACATTAGCTCTTGGTGAGCTTAGATAATATGTCAATTGATCACACTCTAAGAGGATTTGGAACTCAAAAATGGTAGAGGTAATCTTCAAAATTTGATAACTTTTACCTTGTTAGATTATGGACACTGGTTCATGGGGAGACGTAGTGCTTAGGTCATAGACCGACCCAAGTACTAAGCATCTTGTTATATTTACATAGTGTATTGGAGTGTTGTAGTTGACTCTCTATTGTCAAATGTAAAGTAAATTTCAGAATTGGATTTTGAGGGAGTCAATACTATCATAGGAGTCCCAATTATCCTCACTTGAGCTCATATACCTTGATGACATAGTTTATGAAGGTTGGATTGACTCTTAGTTCACTTATGTGCACAAGGGCATGTTGGTAATTACACAAAGGTTAAATAGGGGTTAGTGAACAGTATCTCTGGATTTGGCTAATTGATTCATTATTTAGTCCTATTGGGTTAATTAATCAATTATGACCTTTTTTAGGCTAGATTAAGTGACCTAAGCCCATAGTGAACTCAAGTTACTTAAGCTTAGTAGGAATCACTATAAATACCCATTTAGGGGTTAAGGTTTCAAGCTTCTTCCATCCATACCCTACATTTCAAAGAGAGATCTCAAGCCTCCACCCTCAAAACTTCCATTATTTAAGTGCCAAGCTTCAAGGTTGAGTCATGGGACGGAAGATCATGGGTTTATGAGATCTCTTGCAACTTTGAATTTGTTATTCATAGCAAGGAAATGATTCGGGAATTCTAAATCAATAGTAAGCACTCTAATCTCATTATCTAGATCCTAAAATTGATTTTAAATGCATATTTTCCACTATGCATAGTAATTAGATAAGCATAGGGAGGATTGCATGTATCTAACCTGATTTTAGGATAGAGAACGGATTAATCAAACATTGCCTACAACTGGTATCAAAAGCTTAGGTTAGGGAAACACATGATCCATTTTAGGGTGTGCTAATCCTTGTGTTATAGGATTTGTTATTCATTTGATGGTCCTAGGGATGAAGGTATATGCATGAGATTTTTGAACTTTTATTATGATGAATATATATAGTGATTGATTGTTAGATTGGTTTTTTTTTAATCTCTAGATGAGTTGTAAACCCTATAATAAGTCTAAGATTTTTTTATTTGCTATAAAAATCTTTTTTTTTTTTTTTTTATAGATCGGTTTGTGAAGTTCAAATGATTGGAGTATAGGGTTTTGATGTGAAAGTCTAGTTTACATCAATTTATGTAACCCATAATGAGTATGGAAGCATTCAAATTCTTTTACATTCCCTTACCGGAAAAAAAAAAAAAAAAGTCCTTTTAAGGAAAACAGTTACTAGAGGTACAAAAATTCATTCTCAGATTCGGTTTCATCAAGTGCTTAAACACTCCTTCTAACACTCAAAAGCAACATTTAATGCTTGAAGCATTTCAAGCTCTCTAAAGTTCCTTCAAGTGCTCTTAAATGTACTAGTAATCGTTTTAGGGTTTTTAGGGGTAATTTTGGTCTATTGTAAAACCACTAACCTTATTTTTGTTATGGATTTTTTGGTATGTTTGGATAATGAAAATTTAATATTTAGGCTACCAAATAAGCAATAGGACCCCTAAGTCCATGGGATTCCCTATTTTTTATTTTATTTTCTTTTATGTTTCTATTCTATATTGCATATGATAAGAAGTTGAATAAAAAGTTTTTCAAAAATGGTAATTTTGGATTTTCTTATAGAAAATAAATTTTCATGAGGATTGTCACCAAGTATTATTTATTTTAGAATTGGATGTTTCTATTATTGGATTGGCATCCCTTTTGGAACTTTCCTATTGTTTCTGGTTAGGTGGTTCTCTAGGCTCTCCCCTCGTGAGAAAGATAACAACACCAAAGATAGTCCTCTAGGTCCTTGTGAGAAAGAGAACAACAACAACTGGATGTGATTTGTCCATGTAAAATTGTTTTAACATTTTTTCTATATATGTTGACTGATGGACTAATGTGTCATTTGAACAATGCTTGATCTACAAGCCGAGACAATATCTTGTTTTCCCTAAATATTTCATTTTAAATTCCTTCTTTAAATAATTGGTTATTTTTGTGAGCTCTTTAGGAGTCCCTGTAAGGGTCAAATCATCCACTTATACTGTAATTATTGTGAGCTTGGATTATGATTTCTTAATAAAAACACATGGGTAAAATGGCTTATTCACATATTAGTCTTTTAATAAATACTCACTCAAACGATTATACTACATGTGTTCAAATTGATTTAATTTATAGAGATCTTTGTAGTTTGATTGAGTACATATTTCAAGGTTTTGAATTAGTTGTTTTCAAGCAATTTGAATCCTTCAAGGATTTTTATATATATGTCAGTATCTATAGACCCATATAAATAAGTTGTAATAACATCCATGGGACGCATATCTAGTCCTTTAGAAACTATTAAACTTATCAAGTATCGAAATGTGATTGTGTCCATTACAGGAGAATAATTTTCCTCATAGTTTATAACAGGTCTTTGCAAAAAACCTTGAACAAGTCATGCTTTATATCTTGTGACGTCATTATTCTCATTTCACTTTCTCATAAAGGCCCATTTATATCCAACAGGCTTTGTGTTTTCAAGTGTTTGAAATACAGGTCCAAAACCTCTCATTTTGCTTACTAGTTTAGCTCTATGTGGATTACTTCTTTCCATCTTGGTTAATCAATCCTTTTTCGATGTTCATCCACGGTTTGTTGTTCTTGATCTTCATTATTTATCATAATGTCCATAATCAATTGGAACACAAATATGTTGTCTATGATAATGTCATTGGGGTTCCTTGTTTCTCCTGTGTGACTCATTGAGATCTCTTTAGTTCTAAATACCAGTATTTAATCAATTAGTGCCTCTTTAGGGGCTAACTATTTATCAAGTTGGGTTTCAACATTTGATTCTTTCCTATTTGTAAGCTCTTCAAGAGTACCAAGTTTTTCATATGTCATTATTTTTCTTTTTCTAGAAATTGAATCCTTTGAGCCAATTGGTCTACCATGCGTTAGGCGTGTCTTACATTCAATTGCGATGACATTCTCCTATTATCCTTTAGGGACATCAATATGTGCTAGGGTATTCACAGCTTGTATGTGTGACTTTGTTACTTTCATTATATTTGTCAAAGCATCAAGTAACTAATTTGCAAGTCCTTATAAATGAATAATCCTATGAAATTCTAGTTAACACTGCCTTGCACGAGGATCAAGATGAGACAAAGAGGATACATAACATGTAATGTCTCGCCATTATTCTGGATTTGATTTGTCACTTGTAATGGTGGGAAAATATTTTCATCAAAATGAAAATCTACAAAGTGGGCAATAAAAACATCGCCTATTGAATGTTCAAGATAGCTAATAATGGAGGGAGAATTAAAACCAACATATATACCAAGAAGACGTCGAGGACCTAACTTAAAACATTGAGGTAGAGCTATGGGAACATAGATAACACAACAAAAAATAAGTAAATATGAAACATTTAGTTGGGAGCCTAAAATAAGTTGTAAATGTGAGAATTCATGAAGTTGTAGAGCAAATCTGAATTAAAGTAACTACATGGAGAATAGCATGTCCCCAAGTAGATAAAGGCAATTTTGTTCTTAGGAATAATGGTTTTGCAATCAATTGCAAACACTTAATAAGAGATTCAACTAATCCATTTTGAGTGTTAGTATGAGCAATAAGATGTTCAACATCAATACTAACCGACATACAATAATCAAGAAATGTTTGGGAAGAGAATTCACTAGAATTATTAAGTTGTGAAACCAAGGTTTGGTCAATCTTTGTTTTGATGATAACAAAATAAGGTTTGGAATTATGATTATATTTCAATTGTGACTAGTCGAGATGATTTTCAAAGTGGCAATCATAAAGACAAAATCAAGCCAAAGGGAAATCAATAAGGTGAAGAAGACCTCAAAGAGAAGTGTCTTTCAAGACCTAAGTTTCATAGGATCTCTTTGTAAGGTTGTTAGTGCATTTACTTTTTTATGCATTACATTATTTACTTATGCACCAAAATCATCCAAGAGTTATTTTGTTTCAAATATTTTAAAATTGGATGATTTCATGTTTTCAACTAAAACTTTGTGTCAAATGTTTTCTAAACTTGTTTAAAAGGTTTTAAGTTGAAAAAAATGGTTGTTGAGCCAAAAATGGCTTAACCGGCTAAACTGGCTAAAGAATTGATTGACCTATTCAGTTCAACCGATCGAATTGTGCAAAAACCTTCTCTATATTCTAGATTGCTTTTTCAACCAGTCGAGGCTAAACCTCATCTGGTTGAGTACCAATCGAGGGGTGGTCAAGGGACGGTTGAGGTTCATTGGTCACTTGTCATGCATTAAATGTCAACGGTTAATGAACCGATCGAATTGGAGCTCAACCGAACCAACCCCTAACAGCTAGTTTAACATTTTTCTTCTATAAAAAAACTCTAGTCTTCATTGTTTTAAGAGCTTAACCTTCCAAAACCTTTCTTGAATATACTTAAGCCTTGGGAGAGTGTTTTTGAGTGCATCATTATTATGAAACTTGCATATCATTAACACATTTTTCAATCCTAGTTTATCTCTTATCATTTGAACTTAAAGTTTTGTACTAGGATTTTGTGAGATTATTTTTTATCCTAATTTGTAAATCTTTGAGAAGAAAAGTCTAAGTGTGAGGTATCACTTAAGGATTCTCAAGTGTGAGGTATCACTTTAGGGGTTGTCCAAGAGTGAGGCATCTCTTGAGGATTGTAAAGGGTGTTTGGAGCCAAAAGTCCAAGACGGTTGATTGGAACCATAATCCAATTGGATTGCTTGAAGGCTTGGGTTGGAAGCCTTGAATTAATGAAACTTCAAGCTTGGGATTGAAGTTAGAGGAGAGTGGACGTAGGCTAAGTTGCGCCAAACCATTATAAAAATCTTATGTTTGCATTTGGGATCCCAATTCATTCATATCATCCATAACCCTAAGTTGTTCATATGATCCAGAGCCCTGAGCTCACGACTTAGAGTAGCACATGTCATCCATAATCCTATGCTCTTTATAGAATCTAGAGCCATGGGTTCACAACCAAAGTCATTCACATCAACCATAGCCTTTTATCTCATGACCCAAAGACATTTATATCATACATGACATTGAGCCGTTCATAACATCAAAAGCCCTGAACTCCTGACTCGGATTAGTTATTGTCATCCATAGCCCTAGAGTTTTTCATAGCATCTAGAGCTTGGAGCTCACGACCTGGAGTTGTTCATGTCTTCCACAACCCTGAGTTGTTTATAACATCTAGAGCCCTAAGCTCATGACCTGTAGTTGTTCATGTTAACCACAACCCTAAGTTGTTCATTGCAACTAGAGTCTTGAGCTCATAACCCCAAGTTGTTTATATCATCCACGAACTTGAGTTGTTCATAGAATTTAGAGACCTAAGCTCACGAGGTGAAGTGGTTCATATCCTACACTTCCTTATGTTTTTTGTAGCATTTAGAGACCTGAGCTCATAACATGCAGACATTCATGTCCTCTACCGCCCTAAGTTGTTCATAGTATTTAGAGCCTTGAGCTCATGACTCAGAGTCGTAGATGTCAACCAAAGTCCTGGGTTGTTCATTTCATTTAGAGCCCTAAGCTAACAACCTCAAGTCATTTATATCATTCACGATCCTAAGCTATTCATAAAATTCAGAGACCTGAGCTCATGACATGGAGTCATTCATGTGCTCTACTGCTCAAATCTTTTCATAGATATAGACCTATGAGATCACAACCAAAATCATTCATGTCATCCAGAATCCTGAGTTGTTCATTTTAATAGCCTTGAGCTCACGACCTAAAGTCGTTGATGTCAACCACAACCCTAAGTTGTTCATAGAATCTAGAGCCCTAAGGTCACGACCCAGAGTCGTTCATGTCATCCACAGCCCTGAGCTGTTCATAGTAACTAAAGCCTTTGGCTTACGATGAAGAAATGTTCATATCATCCACAACTTTGAGCTATTCATAGCTTCTAAAGCCCCAATGGGACCCTAAGTTATTCATGTCTTCCATAACCCTCTACTCTTCATACTCGTGATTTTCTACCAAAAATTGCCATGAAAAAGTCTTCACATCCATCTCATGCATCCCCTTGCAGTCGTCTGAAGACAAGTTAGTGTGCTTTGCTTCACTAAAATTCAGCGTGCACCACGTCTCTATGTAAAGATGAGTCGGTTGCAACCCTCCCAAAATTTCTCCATTAACGGATCCCAAGTATCTCCACCAAAATCATACAAAGATAAATACAAAAAATAAAAATTAGAAATTACATAATAATATAAAATAAATAAATAAATAAAATCTCAAATGATGCAATGAGGGGAAAACAAAAATAAAATAAAAAATATCAATCACATACGTAGTTAAGTAGAAAAAATAATATTATTCCCTGTAACTTAAAAGATTAGATTCAAAATCTCAAGCAATTTCCTAAAAAAATAAATAAATGAATGAACGAATAACCTAACAAAAGAATAAGTAAATAAATGAATAAATAAATATCACATGGGCAATTAGAATTTGAAAGTAAAAATAATGCAATAGAAAACAATGAAAAACGGATGCAATCAAGAATCGAAATCAAGTCCAAACAAATGTCCAAAATGACCTATTCTGAAAAAAGTGCCTAGGTGACCTAGGGTGAATGTGTGCAAGCTGGAAGGTGCCTAGGTGAATCTAAGTGGGCCTAGGTGAACTTAGATGAGTCTAACCTAAAGTGCAAATTAAGGTTGCCGATGGTCAGAATGAGGTTAGATAAATCTCTCGATCAAAGTCTCTGAGGTGGCTAAAAAAAAAGTAAGTAGTATGAGTAACAATGGACCACCAAGGAACTACTATGGAGCACTAGAAGTGAACTTAAAGACATGTGCTAAAGGGACAAAATTGAGGGTCTACATATATGTTTAATTCACTTTAAACATTTGAATAACATTGTTTTTATTTATAAAAATAAAATAAATTTTAAAAATCAAATTTCATTTCTTTTACAACATACATTTATATTAAATTATTTATAATTATTAATTAATTTGCTATTAAAAATATAATAATAATATATCTTAACGAGGAAATTTTGAATTCCTGAAAAAATGTTTAAAATAATTGTTATAAATGAAGTAGTGAATGCCGCCACATCATTATAATAAATGTTAATTAAACATTATTTATGACTTCCATTAATTCAATATTAATGGAAGGCATTTAGAAAGTCTATAGAAAGGTTTTCCATCCCCTATGCAAGGAGCATCCTGAGAAAAGAAGCAGTCTTTCATTCTCTCTGTTTTTCATTCTCTCATCTCTCCTAATTTTCTTCTCTAATTTCTTTCTCCCCATTATATATTATTAAAGTAATATATATGGTTTTGCATTTATTATGGTTTTGCAATAATAATTTTTATTTTTATTTTACTATTTTAAACACACAAAACTTGGGTTCACATTTTGGTTGTTAAGTGGTCTTAACGTTTCTATGTGTTTTAAATATGGTTCTTGCTTTTTATTTTTAAAATAGTAATAATAGTAATCATTAGTATAATGTACATAAAAATAATACTGGTAAAGAAAGAAAAAAGAAGAAGCAGTTTTTAAGATAATAGAATGGTATAATGTATGACTATTGGAATGTTAATCAAGCTAAATATTAACAAAGTTTTATTTTACCATTGCACATATTTTTAAATGATACATTTATATTATGTAATAGAATTAGAAACATTCATATTTTTACATTTCATTGTTTATCCTAATTATGATATAATATGCTAAATTTTAACTATAAAAAGATGAAATAATTTTAATTATTTGTATATTTTTAATTTTAATTATATGTAAATTACATATTTATCATGTCATGTTCACATCATTATTCTATGTAATTCAATCATTGATCTAATCAGTGAACTATTGATCGATTTTTATTTAATAACTGGTTCGACTTTGAAAATATTCTGAGATACATCAAGATGCTTTTTTTTTTTAAATAAAAAAAAATTATTTATTAGTTTTAAGAGAATATCTATTAATGTTTTCATTTATGAACATAAAATAATTTTTTAAAAATCAAATTTCCTTTGTTTTATAATATGTATTTTATTTTAAATTATTGAGTAATCTGCTATTAAAAATATAACAATAATACCTTTATATCTTCATAAGGAAATGTTGGATTCAAAAAATGTTTTAAAACAATTATGATTGGACTTCTTGGTTTCGGTTAATATTCCATGCCTTAATTACAGTCTTAATTTGGGATTGAATTAGGGTTGTAACTAGATTGGAATGCTAACTTTGGCTATGCCTTTCTAGCTTCATCAGCTGATCCTGAAGCCTCTGTTATATTGGCTTCAGTGGCATCCACTGCCTTTATTCTATAAATAAAATAAAATAAATTACAACCGGAAAGTTTAAGTTGTAATGTGATTTTTAAAAATTTAAGTCCAATATATATTATTTACTCATAATAATAATAGTTTTATATCTTTAGAATAAATTATTAATTCCTGAACAGTGTTTTAAAATATTTAATTTTTTTTAATAAACAAAATTCACAATTTTGGTTGTTGAGTGGTCCTAACATATTTCTTTTATTTTTCTTTTATTGTTTATAGTAAGTCTCCAAGACCTTCCTCGGTAACATGAACTCTTCACCAACTAACCTCACAGGCTCCACTCCATAGAGGCAACTTCACATCTATGTGGGAACCAACCAAAATTGAAAAGAAAAAAAATCTACGAATTATTTAATTTAGGAAACTTTCACCAACCTACACTCGTTGAACTTGGACACCGTATGTCATTTGGATGAAATTTTATTTTATTTTATTTTTCTTTCTATTTAAAAATAAATATTTTTAAATTTCAAAATAAATATATTTTATTAGTTTTGTTTTACGCTTCTCATAGTCTCAAAAAGACTATTGTGAAATTTAAAAACAGAAAAAATATATGAATCCAACCATTTACAAATTAAATTCAATTTTCGTTATAAAAGGAGAAATAAAAATAAAAGCACAAATTTTACCTAATATATATATATATATATATATATATATATATATATATATATATATTTCTAGGAAGTAGGGTATTCAAGTTGAGGTTTGTTCGGAATGCTGCCAAATATTTTAACGCAAGAAAAATGCTTCAGCCAAAACAATGGTCAAATGAGACAGCGCAAGAGATTTATCCCTTTTTAAAAAATCGCAACTGGAGGGTGGAGGGAGGAGGCTGAAGGGCCGATGTCATACAAAATTGACTACTTTCTCAGTAATCCCCTCCACGTGACTCAAATCAGCACGGAAGCATTGAACAAGACCCCACCACCAGCTACAAGTGGGTTGCAAGTGGACACAGCATTTCTGATACTTATAAATACCCAACGCTCACACACTGCTTTGGCAACCCATCTTCAAGCACTAGTCCGCATACTCTTTTCTTTTCTTCTACCGCTTTGAAGCTCTGTGGGGATTTTACTAGTCATCAATGGCATCTGTGGAGGACATTAGAAACGCTCAACGTGCCAAGGGGCCGGCCACCATTCTAGCCATTGGCACTGCTACTCCAGACAACTGTGTCTACCAGTCCGATTACGCTGATTACTATTTCCGGGTCACTAAAAGCGAGCACATGACCGACTTGAAGAAGAAGTTCAACCGCATATGTAAGTATATATATTCATGCATCAATTGGAACATCCATTACATACATATATGTATAATTATCATAATGCTTTAAGATTCCCCTGCAAGAATTGCCAAGTTTTCTTCAAGCTTCCTGTGTGTTGCTTTTATGTAAACTAATTAAATCTGTGAAAAATGAGCGCTATACATTGATTTAATATTTCGTAATAACTCTTTCCAATCCTATATAAATTAATTGCCCTGCCTAGGAACACATAGTTATTGTAATAATAAGTAATAATCTGTTTTATATTTATGTTGATCATCTTGAGTGATAATGAAGCTGCCCATTATTGCTGAATGAATTTTGCTTTGCTAGTCCATTAGCTAATATATTAAATTCCTTTAACTTATATATAGGTGAGAAATCAATGATCAAAAAGCGATACGTTCATTTGACTGAAGAAATGCTAGAAGAGCACCCAAATATGGGTGCTTACATGGCTCCATCGCTCAACATACGCCAAGAAATTATCACTGCCGAGGTACCTAAGCTTGGTAAGGAGGCCGCATTGAAGGCTCTTAAAGAGTGGGGCCAGCCTAAGTCCAAGATCACTCACCTTGTATTTTGTACAACTTCGGGAGTAGAAATGCCCGGTGCAGACTATAAACTAGCCAATCTTCTAGGCCTGGAAACATCAGTTAGAAGAGTGATGTTGTATCATCAAGGCTGCTATGCAGGTGGGACTGTTCTCCGAACTGCTAAGGATCTCGCAGAGAATAATGCAGGAGCACGAGTTCTAGTGGTATGCTCTGAAATCACGGTTGTAACTTTTCGTGGGCCTTCTGAAACCCATTTAGACTCTTTAGTGGGTCAAGCCCTTTTTGGTGATGGGTCAGCAGCTGTAATTGTTGGATCAGATCCAGATACCTCCATTGAACGACCACTCTTCCAACTTGTTTCAGCAGCCCAAACATTCATTCCTAATACACAAGGTGCTATTGCTGGCAACTTACGTGAGGTGGGTCTAACCTTTCATTTGTGGCCTAATGTGCCTACTCTGATTTCCGAGAATATAGAGAAGTGCTTGACTCAAGCTTTTGGCCCACTTGGTATTAGTGATTGGAACTCCTTGTTTTGGATCGCTCATCCAGGTGGCCCGGCCATTCTGGATGCAATCGAAGCAAAACTCAATTTGGAGAAGAAGAAACTTGAAGCAACAAGACACATCTTAAGTGAGTACGGTAATATGTCAAGTGCATGTGTGTTGTTTATTTTGGATGAGATGAGAAAGAAATCACTCAAGGAAGAAAGGACCACCACAGGTGAAGGATTAGATTGGGGCGTTTTATTTGGTTTTGGGCCAGGTTTGACCATTGAAACTGTTGTGCTGCATAGCGTTGCTGGGGCTACAAATTGAGTGAAAGGAAAAAAAAATCAGAAGGGGACAATTTCCAATTAAATCAAATAGGAGTTAATAAAGACATATATGTCTTCTATTTGTAACATCTTTTATTCTTTATTAAAATTGATGTTTGTGGTTCAAATTAGTGCTTGTTGGAGGGCTTCATTAGTAACCTCAAGTTAAAAGGGATGAGACATCAAGTTCTTACAGTTTCGTTATCTAGATGAAATTCCCTCAAAAGTTGTATAAACATCCACCGTGTTCTTTTAAAGATTGTTGAGAGTAATACAAAGAAAAGAATAAAATAACAAATTGCCTTTTCCCTTTGTAACTAAGAAGTCTGCTGCATGATAGCTGCATTTGTGTGACAGAAGCAAAGCCATGTGGATGCCAAAAGTAATGCAACAATTTGAAAAGAGTAAACAGGGCGGTTGATTAGTTAACTTCCATAATTCCGCAACATTTGATTCAAAAGACTTTATCTTTATCAATTACTTAACTACTCCTCCGTATGTGGATAAATTCTTGTACCATCTAAAAAGGTATAGAAGATAGTTATCCTCATAAATAGGTTACCTAATTAATTTGTACTTATGACAAAATATTATATTTAACTGCATCATATATTTGAGGCAAATAATTTTCCATAAGATTTTGACATGCATTATTTTTATTTAATTGTAAAGATATTTATCAATTTGAGTAGATATAAAAAAATTTCATTTTTGCCACTAATATAAAGTCCTCATCCAAGGCCTTCCCTGCTCAACAGAACCAAAGGAAACCTATAGAAAACAAAATTTTCATTTTCATTTCTTTTACCATTTACTCTCTCAATTTCTTGGTGATTTCGCCGAAGATTGCCTGGCCGAAAAGTTCAAGGTCGTTATAGGGGAAAATGGATTGTGCAAGCATGAAACAACCACGAAGAAGATGACACAGTGTAGACTATGAAAAAATAGAATTTTCTTATTGAATAAATTTTATGTTGTCTCTACCTAGGAACCAATCCCTTTTTATACCTAAGACTCAATGAAAATAAAAAGAAAGCATAGATATTTGAAAGCATAAATCACGAAATCAAAAAAATCAAGCAATTGCCAAACTTGGTTTATTCCTGAATACCTAAAATAACCAAATAAAATCACGGAATCCTAATTTAAAATGGATCGTTGCATTCCTTACCCCTTCAGAAAAGCCTTGTCCTAAAGGTTGAAATAGAGGAAACTTTTGTTGTAACTTAAATGCATCCTCCCACGTTGCATCTTCCAAAAAGGAATTTGACCATTGAACCAACCATTGTGTCATCGGATGATTGTTTCACTTAACCATTCTCCTATCCAAGACAGAAGTGGGCTCAAGTTGCAGCTGTCCATCTTCTCGTTCGTGTTGTTGGTAACTCCATGAAAGGAGTGATTGACTTCCCAATTTTTTTCTTTAGGCAAGAAACATGAAACACAGTTGGATTTTTTACTCAACTGGTTACTCCAACTTGTAGGTGACTTGTGCAACCCGTTGAATAAACTTATATGGCCCAAAGAATCGAGAAGACAACTTCCTATTTCCTTTGAATGACACAGTAATTTGTTTATAATGTGGTAGGTGAAGGAAAACATATCTCCTACTTCAAATGTCCTTTCACTTTTTTTTGGTCTACATACATCTTCATCCTAGCTTGGGCTTGAATAAGGTTAGCCTTGAGTAGTCGTATCATGGCATCATGATCCCTTAGACTTTGATCAAATGCAGCCACACTAGACTCGCCAGGTATATAAGTAGCATATGTGGGTGGTGGCCGGCCATAAACAACTTCAAACGGTGTTAGTTAAGTAGATAAATGATAGAAAGTGTTATACCACCACTCGACCAAAGGAAGCCATTTAGTCCACTCTTTTGGTCTATCACCTGTCATACACCTTCAGTACTACTCCAAGCACTTATTAACCATTTCTATTTGACCGTCAGTTTTAGGGTGATAAGTAATGCTCCTCATTAAACCAACATTCAGTTGAAAACATAAGCCTTGCCATAAGTTACTAGTAAAAATAGGATCCCGATCACTTACAATCGACTTTGGTAGGCCATGTAATTTGTAGATATTATCTGTGAATGATTGTGCAACATCCAAAGCAGTATAAGGATGGCTCATAGGCATGAAATGAGCATACTTAATCAATCTACCACCACAAATATGACTTCCTTACCATGTGACTTGGGTAATCTTTCTATAAAATCCATGGATATGTCTATCCAAACTTTCTTCGGAATGGGTAACGGTTGTAGTAGCCCAGGGTAAGAAACATTTTCATGTTTGTTCCTCTGACATACGTCGCATTCTGCCATAAATGCACCTATTTCTTTACACATCTTCTTCCAATAAAAAGCCTGTAGGATTCTTGTCAAAGTCTTCTTTATACCAGAAGTTGGATTTCATCATCCCCCATTTCCTTCTAATAAATAAATTTGTCTCCTTTTACACTTATGCCCAGGTTCATATTTTTCGTCACAGTAGTAACATAGCTTTTTTTCCCTCTTGTCCTACATCTCAACTTGAGATATTTTTTTTATTTGGGGAATTAGTCCAAGGGTTCCTCTTCCTATTTCCTGTGTGCATGGTAACAGGCTAGTAGTGATCTTTGATGAGGACTTGGCTTCCTTAATCATTGTCTCCATGGTATTCGCTTGTAGTAAAGCCAACCCTATGGCTTGAATCAGTGTAGTAGGTTGAAACATCATGACTTGATTCTTGATTGCATCTCTCAAACCACTTATGAAACATTGCACAAAAAATTCCTCAGTTAAGCCTCTAGTCCTTGCCATTAAGACTTCAAATTGCTCTTGATGAATTCGTACTGGTCTGGTTTGCCTCAATTTAGTAATCTAGCCCATCGGATTGTCATACGTTCCCAGTCCAAATCGCACATTTACATCTACAGCGATAGAAGCTTCATAACCCTGAAACCATTCTAGAGTCTTACCCTCTAAATGAATAGAGGCAATCCTAACCTTCTCCTATTCCAAAACTTCATTGTATTTGAAAAACCTCTCACACTTATACACCCAACCCGTAGGATTTCCAACCCCCCCTTTCCCCTTCCCCCGAAACCATTATAGAGCCTTACTCTTTAAATGAATAGAGGCAATCCCAACCTTCTCCTGTTCCAATGCTTCATCGTATTTGAAAAAACTCTCACAATTATGCACCCAACCTATAGGATTTCCTCTTTCAAAAGTTGAAAAATGCAATTTAGAAAATTTGGTTTGTGAATGATTTGTGCCAAAAGCAAAACCTGTTCTTGGCTTGGTTGGAACTAAACTACTAACCTCCATGGAAACCATTGGAACCAACGATTTTTCCGTTAGTTGATCAATTTTGAGGTTCATCGTTGTCATCATACGAGTTAACTCCTTCAGCTCTGTCGATTGCTTATCTGAGGTCTCTTTCAATCGCTTTACAGAATCCTCCAAACAACGAACTTCTTGTGTTCAAGTCCCATCCGCCATTCTTGGTGCCAGGTCATGACTCTGATACCAATGAAACAACTAGTAAGAAGAAGACATAGTGTAGACTACGAAAAAGTAGAATTTTTTTATTGAATAAATTTTATGTTGTCTCTACTTAGAAACCGGTCCTTTTTTATACCTAAGACTCAATGAAAATAAAAGGAAAGCATAGATAATGGAAAACATAAACCATATAATCAAAAAAAATCAAGCAATTGCCAAACTTAGCTTATTCCTAAATACCTAAAATAACCAAAATAAAATCATGGAACCTAATTTAAAATGGATCATTGCAGAGCACTGGTGGGGTCTGAATTGTAGTTGCATAGCCATCATGTATTTCGGAAACCCTAAACGATTCTGAAAACCCTAAGAAAAAACGACTTTGATTAGTAGAGTTTGGAAGTTATTCCATGCTTTGTCTCGAAAATCAGATACAAAAATCTATATAATAAGAGAGGATAAAGGTACCAGTTTTAGCTTGAAGTCTCAAATTTTGATAAGATATATTGATTTTTTGAGAAATTCAATTTCAGTTTCTATGATCACATTGCTATGTTTTTTGTAAATCAATGTATGTGGGTCTTGCGTTTTGGTGGTTGTGTTACATAAGTGGAGTTCTTTATGGTTTGGTTTTTGAAATTAAATATAGAAACCTTGACATAATTAGGGTTTAGATGTGTATTATCAATTGAAATTTAAGGAATATCTAGAGGTTAAGCTTTGAAGATGGTAGAAGCATTTTTTCTCAAGGACGGCAGGTTAATCTATATCACAATTCTAACATGTAATTGTAACCCTCCGATCTCCTTTCTATAGGATCAATTTTCCTTATATGTCTCTTTTAGCTTTTTAATCTCCTTCATTTTCGTTTTCTACTTTTATTTGAACTATTGAATATGCTTAAAGGAAAAAGAGTGAGGAATCCCAATTTCTAAGGGAGTTCATGACTATCAAATAGCATGATATTAATTAGGTCTAGGAGGTGAGTATTTTCTAAATACATATGGCCTTCATTTTCTTCATTTGTCATCTGCTTGCAACTTGTTAAATTGGTGCAAAAAAGTGCAAGAGAGGTAGTTAGTCTTTGATGAGTAGAGGGTTCCATTTTCATTTCCTACATTTTTTCAGTAACCAATTATATGATTAATTTGATTTGAAATTTTGTGTATTTTAGTATTTGAGTTCTAAATTTTTCTCAATCTAAGGACTAGTTTTGTTTTATTAGATTTTCTCTAAAAGATGAACTCCAACTTGAGAGTTGGACCTAATATCAGAATCATTTTTTTAATTGTTGAAAAGATTGAAATTTTGTGTGGCGAATTAATAATTAGTTCTTGCTCTTCCATGTATTCAATTCTATTTTGAAGATGAGTTATTGTGTGTGTTTATGGACAATATTTCTGTCTTGATTTTAAAGTTATTGGACCTATCTAACCTTTCTTAGTATGTGCTACTTTTGTGTCACAGGACTTCAGAAATGGCAAGGTTGATACAGCCTTTACTCCTAGGCATGAGGAGGAGTTAGCAACAATAAAAAATCCCACATGTTTCTTTCTACCTATGATATTGGATCCTTCAATTTCAACCAAATGTACCCATGTTGACATGACATGACATGGGTGTGGGTATGGACCATTGTCCAATTTTATTTGAGGTTTGACTCTTTGATTTTTTTTCATTGATATCATTTTTATCCTTTAAAGTTTCGTAGTAATAATGACATTAAAGAAAAAAAAAAGTTACTTGGTTGGTTAGGAGAAAAAATGATGGCATTTTTCTTTTGGACTTTTTGTTTTTGTTTCTTAAAAATAATTTGGAAAAAAAATTAAAGAATATCTAGTAGTTTTCCTTCTTATTCTTACCCAAATGATGGGTGGCAAGGCTTATTTTTGTGTCCTTGGGTAAACATATGGTACAAATACACATTTTAGAGGAGTGTTTTCAACAATAAAGTTATAAAAAGCAAGACATAAATTTTGCTTTGTTTGGTTTTACATGGTAGCAAATTAATATTGGAAACAATTTTCCATAGCTCCATGTGTTTGTGTAAGAAAATTGCTCTCTCCTTCATCCCACTCATATTGCTTATTTATTGATATGGATACCTTCAAGATGATGGATCTTGATCAACCAGTATTAGATTTTGCTTTTGTTTTCCCACTAAATGTAGTTTTAGATCCAAAAACCTAGCCTTTAGATCGAAAATTGGAAGAATTTTGATGTCAACTTTTTTTTCCCGAAAACCACTCTAGATTATCATAGAAATAGGCCATGAAAGCCACATCATACTCATAAAACTAACTAAGCTAGCATGAATGGCTATTGCCCCAATGCCACTTCCTCCTTTAACTCATCCCATATAGATGCATCTAGAAGTGTAATTAGGACACTATGATCAGGATAGCTCTTGATGTCACGTAAAAGTGTAATGCCGAGGAAACCAATTAATGTAAAGAAAAAAAAAACAGTATAAGTGAGCAAATAAGGGTGATCAAAGGCCCTTTCTAGCTTACTCCTTTGATGGATTTGTGCATCTTAATTTTTATTGTTAGCATGGTAGCACCTTATGAAATATGCTATGTTACATGATATGTTGTTGATGAATATTGGGGTATATTGGATGAAGGAACAAAATTGAAGTAAAAGTAAATAGCATTTTTGCAGCATTACTTAAGCATGTTATTAGATAGTATTCCATTGAGTCATCGATTTTTCTACCACAAAGTAATTAATAATAATAATAATAATGCTAGTTATTTTAATCTGGCCAAAAACAAGTGGCAAATGTCATCTGCATAAACGAATGCTAGATGTTGGGATTAAGCCCCTAAAAGCATGACATGATGTAACAAAGTTAGACTTAATTGTTCCCTTGTTATCCTCTTAGTGTATTGACATTGATTTGAGCATTCATCCTATGTCTATTATATTGTACATGACTTGGGTACATTAGGAGTTGCATAAAAGATACAAGTCATGGGTTTTTTGTAAATAGGTAAGTTATCCACAATTAGTTCATGGATTTGGGCAATCCAGTAGTGACTGTAGTGTACCACCTCTTAATGGGAAGGATGGCTTGTTTGGGCTGTCGAGATGGGTTTCCCATGATGAGTGCACTAGTGTATATGATGCACATTAGACAAGACCTACGGTGAATCATGACACAAGGCTACCAATTGTCATATGTTAAGAACCCTAGATTACTCTGTTCTCATGCCCTGGATCATGTAGAGTGCATGCAACTATCCTTAGGACTCTCTAGATCTATCACAACGGATAAACAAGTATTCAAAAAAATAATAATAAGGATACCATAGAAAACATAGATCTATAGAATAAAGTTACATACATTTTATCCAAATGTTCCCAAATCGATTCTAGTCAATGTGGATAACTCCAAGTAGTAATGGATCTCAAAAAACACCATGATCTTCCGTCTAATGACTCTTTCTTGTGTCTAGGCACTAAGATGGTGGAGATTTCAAGGATGGAGGCTAGAATGGGAGAATGACAAGACTTGAAAACCCTAAACCCTAAATGGATATTTATAGGCTTCCTACTAGGCTTAAGTGACTTAAGCCCACCATGGGCTTGGGTTAGTTAATCTAGCCCAAAAAAATTATTAGTTGATTAATTAACCATACAAGGCCTAATTAATCAATTAGCCCAATCCAGAGATACTACTCACTTATCCCTGTGCAACCTTGCGTAATCACTAAATCACCTTTATACACAAAATTGAACTCAAAACCCATCCAACCCTCATAAGTCATGCCAACAAGGAATATGAGCTTTGAGTGGGGACCATTGGGACCCGTAGAAGTATTTGCTCCCTCATAACCAAATTCTAAAATTGACTCAACATCCCACTATAGAGAGTCAATTGCACTCCAATACCTTATGTATGTTACAACGAGATACCAAATGCTTAGGTTTGTGACCTACTATCTACTGCATGCAGACTCCCTTGAACTAATGTCCATAATCTAACAAGGTAGTGCTATCAACTATCAAGATTATCTCTTAAATCCTTGAGTTATAAATCCCACTTATTATGTGATCAAATGACATACTCTAGCTTCGAGGAGCATATGTCAAATTCCAGTAAAGGAACTACTATAGCCACAGATTTCATAATCACATGTCTTTTGGATCACCCAAGAGGACACATTGTTTCAATCCTATGAGATATGATGGTGCTTCTATTGAAAATACTTGTTCCCACTACCCTCCATCAACTATGACCCAATCCATAAGGATATATGACCACTTTAGGATCTCACTCATAGGTCAAAGCCTTCTGTTGATTTTGGCACAAGCTCAATATCCTCTTAAGGTTAAGAATCCATTCAGTATAGTAGCTTGGTGAATCATGAAAATTGATAGCCTTGCGCTATGATTCATAGTAGGTCATGTCTCATGTGCATCACATATACTAGTACACTCACCATGAGAAACCCATTCTGATAGCTATGACAAGCCATCCTCCAATTAGGAGGTGCACTACAGTCTCTACTAGATTGCCCAAATCCATGAACTAATTGTGGACAACTTATCTACTTACAAGGAACCCATGACTTGTATCTTCTATGCAACTCCTAATGCACCCAAGTCATGTACAATGTAAGAGACATGAGTTGAATGCTCAAATCAATGTCAATATACCAAAGTGATAGTAAGAGGATAGTTAAGTCTAACTTTGTTACATCATGTCTTGTTTTTTGGGGCTCAATCCCAAAATCATGATTCACTAAGCTACTATATTATTACATGGAATTTCAACCTTGAGAGGTTATTAAGTCTATGCCAAAATCATTAGGAAGTTTTGACTTAAGGGTGAGACCTTAAAGTGGTCATATATCCCTATGGATTGGATAACTATTGACGGAGGTTGGTGGTAACAGGTATTCTCAATCAAGGCACCATGATATCTCATGGGATTGAGACAATGTATCTCCTTGGGTGATCCGAAGGACATGTGATCATGAAATCAATGGCCATAGTAATTCCTTTGGTGGAATTTAACATATGCTTCGTGGAACTAAAGTATGTCAATTGATCATATAATAAGTGAGATTTGTAACTCAAGGATTTGAGAGGTAATCTTGATAGGTGATAACACTACCTTGTTATATTATGGAGACCAGTTCATGGGAAGTCTGCATGTAGTGGATAGTAGGTCACGGACCCGACGTCTCGTTGTTATTTACATATGGTATTGGAGTACAGTTGATTCTCTTTATTAGAATGTTGAATCAACTTCGGACTTGGATTCTGAGGGAGCCAGTACTCCTATGGGTCCTAGTGGTCCCCACTCTGAGTTCATATACCATGATGGCATGGTTTATGAGGGTTAGATTGGCTCTAGGTTCATTTTTGTTCATAAGGGCGTTTATGTTGGATAGGGAATAACGAACAAGGTCTATAGATTGAGCTAATTGATTAATTAGATGGCCTTATGTGGTTAATTAACCAATTAGGACCTATTTTGGGCTAGATTAAGTGACCCAAGCCTTGATGGGATCAAGTCACTTAAGCCTAATGGGCAACCCTATAAATACCCCCTTATGGGTGAGGGTTTCCAAATGACTTTCAGTTAGTCATTTTCCATCTCTAGAGAGAGAGAGTGAGCCAATGTTTCCTCTCTTCCATTTGCTACACTTTAGAGTGTCAAGATCATGGTTTAATTCATTAGGCAAAAGATCTTAGATGTATGAGACCTTCAAACTCTTCATGCTTCTTCATCATTAGATGGATTTTGATTTAGGAACATCCCAGATCACAAGTATGAATACTATATCTCTAGATCTATAGTTAATAATGGTTTTTATAGCCATATTTTTCCGCTATGATAGATTTAAATATGCTTAGGAATAAATGTATGCACATTACAAGATACAAGGCTTGAGAACAGAGAAATCTAAGTTTCCCAACACTATATGGCAATTTGTTTGTGTTATTACCTATTAACAAGACCATGTGACTAGAGAAGGCTTTTTATCGCATTATTTACTTGCAATCCATTATTTTTTATTTTTTATTTTATTTTTAAAATTTTTTGATGTCTTGTTAGTGGGAGAGGCAACAAAAACATTTACTAACAATTTTGGTTTTCAATTAAAAATTGAAAAATTAAAATAAAGTGAGGGCTAAAAGACTAATGTTAAATGATTTATGATTTCAAGATAAGCTTCGTGATATTGTGCTACTTGTATTTGCTAACAAACAAGATCTCCCTAATACAATGAATGTTGTAGAGATAACTAATAAGCTTGTCCACCACTCTTTCTGGCAACACTAAGAGCACCTGTACAACCTCTGGTGAAAGGCTTTACAAGGGATTGGATTGGCTCTCCAACAATATTGTTAAACAAGGTATGAATTCAAAAATTCTTTCTCTCCTATAAAGAAAGTTTTAGGGCTAGAATACAAGACTTCAATTTGACATATAATTATTCTACTCTTTCATCATTAACTATTATTTTGTCTACTACTTTTTTATGCTCAAGTTCACTTAGATTGACCAACTACCAGGGCTATTTCCAAGAGAGAGATTTATAATGATGAACTTTGAGGTGATTTATATTTCTATTATTTTATTCCCTCATTTTCTTCATGATATTTTCCTCTATGGTTGCAGGCTTGAGGTAACTAGAGAGTCTATTCCTATGGATGGGTGGCCTTGGATGCAAGGGCGAATATTATCTAGTTATTTTCATTTTTCTTCTATTTTTTCCCCTTTTCTTTTTATATTTTTACTTGGGACAGTTGGCTTGTCATAAAGTTTTTTTCTTGAGGAAGCTTTTATTTAGGACAACATATTTATAATAGAAGAATGGTTGGTTGGATATAAATATACTTGACAAGTTTTTATGGGGGTCGTGGATGTTACACTTGTGGCTGGTATTGAAACTAATTTGGTGTACATCCCATTTTGAAATGGAATTTTATAATATTATAGGTGTTTTTTCTTTTAATTCTATAATTTTTAATGGTTGGCATGATAGATGAGACAATCCGACAGATTTTAACTACATGCAGTTGGAAATGCCCTTATTAGTTATTTCAATTATTTCTTAAATGCATGGGATGGTTCTTTATTTTATTTTGAAACTCCTTTAATGTATAAACCCTGCCATGATTATTTCACCAGAAATAATTTGGCAAGCGTAGGCTTTTCTATCCAAGCAACTTACTAAAATATATTTTACTAGAAATTAAATTTCTTGATAAAAGAGTGATCTTTTACCATAAATTTTTTTTTTCTGGCAAAAAAAGTTATCTTTTACCATGAGTTTTTTTTATAAAAACTGATATGTTGTCACAAATTTTATTTTGTGATAAAAAATAACCTGTTGCCACAAATTTATTTTTTATTTTTTTTGTGGTGAAAAATGGCATGTTACCACGAATCTTATTGTGGAAAAATGATTTATTTTGTAATAAAATTAAATTTGATGGTTAAAAATGATTGTTGAAGGACTTATAGCAACAAACTCATCACCAGTAATTTTTGTGGAAAAATTCTTCTACCACAAAATACTCTTTTTAACCATAAATTAATTCATGGCAAAAACACATATTTGTTGTAGTGAGAAGACTTGGGCTAGGTAAAACCTTGTACTCAACTAATTTTTCTTCATAGTGGATTATTTGATTGCTTGAAGCCCATGGTTTTTTATCTTTTCAAAGGTTTTCCACATTAAAAAAATTAGTGTCATTGTCTCTTTATTCTATCTTGTCTTTCAATTACTACTTCACTAGCTTATGATATTTTCATTGAGTTATGTTGATTGTTTAATTGAAGCATGAGTTGAAATTCGACTATTGAAGTTTTGAAAGAATAAGATATATTTCAATTTTTGTTGATTGATGTTAAGGGGAAATTGAAAATGAGTGTTTGTGTTGATGCAATGTCTTATATATCGTGTTTGGGGAGTGTTGTTTCATTTGCATGTGACTTGCATTGAGTAACTTGTTTTGGAGAGTGTTGGTGCATCCATTTTTGCTTGTAATTTGCTTGTTTATTCGTAGGATTGAAAAAGAAGATCAATCCATAAAAGAAAAATAAGGGAATTGTAAGCATTTGTAAGACACTTTTTATAGTTATTGCAAAAGCACCTATTTACTCGCCCTCTAACTGTTATCCATAGGTGAGATTCATCTTCAATTACTATATTAGAAATATTTATTTATTTATTTAGTTACTCTATCTCTTATTTATTTAGTTACTATATTAGAATTATTTTCTTTCTTTTTAGAAGTAAGGGTAAATTAGTCTTTATTTTCATTTATTAGGACTATTTAAATTCTAATGATGTTGTCCCCATTTTAAAGAGAATTCATAATAAAAAATCCTAGATTTTCTTCTCTCTTTTTTCCTCTTTGAATTGCTTTTGGATTTCAACATGGTATTAGAGAGTTTAATCTTTAATGGGACTTTGGATTTTTGATCTCATGAAAGAGAGTTTAATCTCATGCACTACTTTTATATTTGTTTGATCATGGAATTTTTTTTTTTTTTTCATGTTTGATCGTGGGATATCATAGTGGATGATCACATTATTCTTTTCCTATTTGATCTTAGTATTTGATTTCTTATTCATTTTCTCCAATTTTTATATGCTTTCTTTTGTTTGGTGTTTATTTTTTGTTTAAGATTGAGCTTATCTTGATTTTGGGTACATCACCATGCTGAATATGGGGTAACCCTAGGAATCAAGAGATATGGACTATCCTTTATGGACGAGAATATATATGTTTGTAGTGGGAGTGATCAATCCTGAAGATTGAACCCTTCACTTGGTAACATTAACGTTAAGGATCTTGGTTATACACTTAACTTAGACATGAAGTGGTCCCACTTGCATGGGTTAAGGGCTAAATTAAAAGGTATGTTAATCATTGCCTTAGGATAATGTTTGAAGGTTTAAGGTAGGTTGATTAATTAGAGAGGGTCTTTATCCTAGTAATAAGTATCATGACTTGCCTAAAGTAGGCATGATACTTATGATATTAAGACACCTTGTAAAATGACATGTAGTTTGAGAGCACAAATTTTTTGCTAAATTATCAACTTACCTTGAATGTTCAGTTCTCTTTATAAATGCATGAAATTATTTTATTTATTACGGATATGAACCTAATCACCTCTATTCTCATCACTTTTGAGTTGGAACTAGTCATAGACTAAAATACGATATGTATATAGTATTAGTTGCAAAGAAGCTAAGTAAGGTAGAGTTAGCTATTCCTTATGAACTAACCTAGCAGAAAGAAAAAGTGGCATACCAAAGGTGGCATTAGATGGATCAAAAGACAAAGTGTCTCATACTTAGGTCTTTGGATAATGTTTAGCAATAGCAACACATGTCATTGTCATGGTCTATGATGTCTCTTTAAGGTTGCAAGGATTATTTGGTGATAAGGGTAAGTCCACTAGATAAGTTGTCCTTAGGACTATTATGAACACTAAGGGATTCTCAAAAGATCGGAAAGGTGTTCATATGAGAGTCAAGGGTTCTTCTATTGGGATTGAGCCCTTTAAAAGAAAGATATGAAGTAACAAAGTTAGACTTGATTGTCTTTATAAACACTAAAATTTATCCCAAATTTTATTTTTACATTGGTTTTGAGCCCAATTTTATTCTCATATTCAAACCAATTACATTTGATTTTTTTAGCCCACTTATACCATTTAAATTTAAATTTTTGTTATTTTGTTTTATTTTTATTTTGTATTTTGTATTTTATTTTTTATTATTTTTAGCATTTTATTTTATTTTACTTTTTTCTTTTCTTTTCTTTCTTTTTCTTCTTTTCTTTTTTTTCTCTGCCAACTCTACCCACTCTCCATTTTCTCTCTCCTACCATACCCCTTCATTCCCACAACCACCCTTCCCCTCCCTCTCTTTTCTTCCTTTTTTGTCTCTTTCTTCTTTTCTTTTCCTTTCCCATTTTTTCTTTCCTTTTTCTTCCTCCTTTACTCCACCCACACTTCCAAAGATTGTCACATGCCCCCCCTCCCTCCTTTTTTTTTTTTTTTTTCTTTTCATTTTTTTCTTCTTTTCTTCTTCATTTCTCTTTCACCACACTCACTCAACCCTAACTGCCAACAACACGGCAAGCCACTATCAGCCAGCGACCCCCCTTCCCCTTCTCATTCTTCCCTTCAATCCATCTCACATCTCACCATTTTCTTTCTCTTTCTCTCTCATTTTCTTTCATTCTATTTTTATTTTATTTTTATTTTCATTCTCCTCTTTCAACACTATCACCCTTCAAGAACCTTCTATCAGTGGGTTCTTCAAATTTGGGTAAGTTTATTTCCTTTTATTTTTACGATTTCTGTTTAATTTATACAACAATTTGTTTTTTATTATTGAGATTATTTGTTTGGCTAATTTTTATTATTTTTGGGTTTGCATTTACTTGATTGAGATATTGTTTCTAAGCTTTGGGTTAAGTTTGGATAATTTGGGTATCATTTTGGACCATGTATTTTGATTTGTGTCCATAATTCGGGTTTGTTAGTTTATGTTTTATTTGGATTTAATGATTATTGGATTTTGGATTTGAGTATTGAATTAGGCTTGGATTATGAGAAATTGAATTTAGGTTTAATTGAATTTATTTTGATTTGTCATGTTTTTTACTTGTTAATTAATATTGAATTTGGGCTCATTTGTCGTTGGTGGAATTTTTTGGAATGGGTTGATAATTGATATGATCTTTGCTCAACTGAATTATTTGATCTGAGCATAAAACAATATTGTGATATATTTTGGATGATATTTTGGCTTTGCATATTAAATTGGGCTAACTTTGATTATGGATTTGGGTTTGTATGTTAAATTAGAGTTGGATTATGGGATATTGAACTTAGGCCTAATTGAATTTATTTATTTATTTTTGTTATATTTGAGTTTGGTTGATTATAATTGTATTTTGGTTATTAATTTGAAAATTTTGGGCTAGGGCCTATAACATGAGGGATATATCTGTTGAGTTATATTTGCTAATTTGAACTCATTTTAATTGGTGAATTTATTGGACTAATTTGAAGTTTGAATATTTGTTTTGGACTTTGTACATTTCTGGATATTAACATTTGACTTATTTTTGTTTTTGCATGGGTCCATTTCAATACTCTATTAACATTCTATTGGCTGAGAATAGATTTATGACATATGGAGTGTTGAATTTCATGGAAGAAAATGAGACTCAAAAAGTTGTAGGAAAACATTAAGCTTGTTTTGGTACACATTTTATTTTCCTACTTCTATTTAGTTTCATTCCTATTGGTTCTTATAAATATTTTTTGTATATATTTATTGGGTGTACACAAAATTGAACAGTTAATAGTTTAGATTTTTTTTTTTTTAATAAAAGAAATGTTAAGTAATTATGTTTTAATAAAAAAATAATAGTTCAGAAAATATCCTTCTTAATAAAAGAAAGTTTTTTTAATAAAGAATGTTTTTAGGAAAATCTGGAAAATAGTTTTTAATAAAAATTCAAAAAAAAATGTTTTTAGTAATAATTGTTTGAAAATTTTTTTATTTAATAAAAATTGTCCCAAAAACATTGTTTTGTAAATAAAATTGTCCCAAAAGTTAACTTTTAGTAAAATTGCCCAAAACATGTTTTTTTTTTTTTTTAAATAAAACTATGTTTCCTTAATTAAAATGAGATTAAAAGTAATTTTTGTAAATGAAAGTCTTAAACAACCTTTTAATGAAAATAGGATGAGAGTCACTTTTGCAAATTAAAGTTATAGAAATTGTTTTCTTAATAAAATTGAATTGAAAATATTTTCATAAATAAAGTTTGAAAGAAATTAATTCCTTTATAAATAAAATCAAATTGAAATACATTTTTAAATAAAGTTATAAAAAATCATCCTTTTTTCCAACAAAATAAATAGAAAATATTTTTATTGTAAACAAAGTTAATTTGAAATTTTTAATAAATTATTTAAATAATAATGAGTGCAAATAACTTTCTTGAAAATTGAATATGAATAAAATCAAATCACTTATGGGAAATGAATCAAAACCTTTTTGTAAATAAATAAATTAAAATCATTAATTTGAAACAGTTTTTAATAAACTCCTTTCGTAATTTTTGAAATATCTTTTTTTTAATAAGTTAAATAAATCAATTTACATAATTCTCTTGTCATTTACTTGCACATTCCTGTAATTTGATTTCATCATTATTTTTGTGTATATTGATTTATGTCTTTAATCTTGATATCAATGATTAATTAATTAATTGTCATAATCTCCTTGGTAGAGACCATAAGTGTAGGGCTTAAAGGGGTGTTACCATTATGGTACCCTGCCGATAGGTAACTTAACCCCCTGGGCTTAGACTCAAGTTTTCGAAAACAAGGTTTTCCAAAATAAGTAGTCATTTTTAGGGTTTTATTTCTTATTTTGTTTTCCCTTAAAAAAATTAAATAAGTGGCAACTCCAACTTTTTTTCACAAATAAAAAACGAGTCTCGCCGTCGAGTGGGGACGCACATGAAAAATGCGGGTCCACAGTCTCCTTGATATCCTTTTCGGTGTAGTAACATTGATTTTAGCATTTAGCCTATATCTCTTACATTTTACATGACTTGGGTGCATTAGGAGTTGCATAAATGATAGAAGTTATGGGTCCCTTGTAAGTAGATAAGTTGTCCATAGTTAGTTCATGGATTTAGGCAATCCAAAAGAAACTATAGTGCATTACCTCCTAATTTGAGGAATGGCTTGTCTTGGCAATCGAGATGGGTTTCCTGTGGTAAGTTCACTAGTGTATGTGATGCACATTGAACAAGACCTATAGTGAATCATGACGTAAGGCTATCATTTGTCATTATTCATAAAGCTACTATATTGTATGGACTCTCAACCTTGAGAAGATATTAATTTTGTGCCAAAATCAATAGAAGACTTTAACTTAAGGCTAAGATCCTAAAGTGGTCATATATCCCTAAGAATTAGGTCATTATTGATGGAGGCTGGTGGCAATAGGTATTCTCAATAGAGGCACCATGATATCTCATGGGATTGAGATAATGTGTCCTCTTAGGCGATCCAAATGACATGTGATCATGAAATTTGTGGCACTGTAATAATTCCTTATGTGGAATTTGATATATGCTCTTTATGAGTTAAAGTTTGTCATTTGATCACATAATAAGTGGGATCTGTAACTTAAAGATTTGAGAGGTAATCTTGATAGGTGATAACACTACCTTGTTAGATTACAAACACCAGTTCATGGGGAGTCTACATGCAATTGATCATAGGTCATGAACCTAAGCTTTGTCTCCTTGTTATTTACATAGGGTATTAGAGTGCAATTGATTCTTTTTAGTAGAATGATGAATCAACTTTCGAATGGGATTTTAAAGGAGCCAATACTCCTATAGGTGTCAATGGTCCCCACTCTTAGCTTATATGCCATGATGACCATGGTTTATGAGGGTTGGATTGACTCTAGATCCATTCTTGTGCATAAGGACGTTTTGATAATTATGCAAGGTTGCATAAGGGAAAATGATCGTGGTCTCTGAATTGGGTTAATTGATTAATTAGATGGGTCTATATGGTTAATTAATCAATTAGGACCTATTTTAGGTTATATTAAGTGACCCAACCCTTGAAGGACTCAAGTCACTTAAGCCAAGTGGGCAACCTAATAAATACCCCCTTAAGGGTTAGGGTTTCCTAATAGCTTTCAATTAGTTGTCTTCCACCTCTAAAGAGAGAAAGAAAAAGCCAAAGTTTCCTCCCTTCCATTGCCCACACTATGGAGTGTCAAGATCATGGTTCGAATTATTAGGCGAAAAATTTTAGGTGTATAAGACCTTCAGATTTCTTCTCCACGTGGAATTGAATTGGGATCATCCAAATCCATGTATGATTTTTTTTCTTCTTTAGATATTTATCTTAATATGGTTTTTGTATTCATATGTTTCTACTTTGATATATTTAGAAAATCCTAGGATAGTTTGCATGCACCCTACATGATCCAAGGCTAAGGAATGGAGTTATCCAGTTTTCCTTACATCTTCAAGTTGTTCCACCAAAGAGAAAAAGAACAACACCAAATAAAGAAATTTTTAAAAAATGATTAAGAGAACAAGCTTAAGGGTAGTGATTCCTTTGTAACCCTTTGGGATACTAAAAAAAGGAATGTTTAGTTTACCTAAGGGAAAAAGAAATTACACATCATATTTTCATTGTTGAATAAATAGTGAAGGATTTCACTAACTATGGTAGATAAATTCTAAGCCCATTACTTGTAATATTTTACAAGGTTTTCAACAAGTGAGAAAGATATATGATGGGAATGTATTTAACTTAGCTTCAGTTGTAAGGTTACTTGTGCAGGTTAGTGCCAGGTATTATTTCTTGTATGTGAGACTTCATTATCACTTTTCCAAGAAATAAGAATAGTTAGATCTCACTAAAATAAAGAACTCAAATATTTGGCTTCTAATGCTTAGGTCATATTAATCTAAATATGATATAAAGGCTGGTCAAGTTTGGACACTTTGATTTTAGAGGATCTTCCAATTTGCAAATCCTGTATAGGTAGTAAAATAAACAAGAGGCCCTTTATTATTAAAGGACATATAACCAATGAATGTTTGGAATTAGTGTATACTAACGTGTATGGAACTATTAAAGTTTATACATGGTAAGGGTAAGGGTATGGGTACTTCATCCTTTTTATTGATGAACACTCTAGACTTTGATATGAGTACCTAATGCACAAGGAATTTAATGTTTTGAATACATTCATTAAATTTAAGGCGGAATTGGATAACTTATTAGCTAAACATATCAAGACACTTCGATTAAAATGAGGTGGTGTGTCTAGTAGGCTTGATTCTTTCCATAAAGAGCATGAGATAATATCCCAATTGTGTGCACCAGAGACTCCATTGCTAAATGGAGTAATGGGAAAGAAGTTATCGAACTTTCATAAACATAGTAAGATTGATGATTGGTTTCTCATCACTTCCCATATCCATTTACGATATTCCACAAAGGTTGTATCTTACCTCCATCACTAGGTTGGTACATTTCTCTTCCAGAGATATGTAAACACTTTGTAAACTTAGTTTACGACAAATTTGCTTATGGGAGTGTCCAATACTCGTGCTAAAAGCAAAGGTAGACTAATTGGAAGCAAGGTATGGGGTTTTTCAGTTTATAAGATATCCAAGAGGATTTCAGGATTATTACTTTATAGTTAGGATTATCAAAAGATGTTTGTTGCTACAAATACCAAATTTCTAATAAATACTATGATATGTAATAAGACACACAGTGATATAGACTAGAGAACACTAGAAGATAGTCCCACTATACACTAGATATTATGGATCCAGAGGTATAGAGACACACCATTCCTATTACTTCCAATACATTAGTAACTCATTATTGTGGGAGGTTTATACCCCACAGATTATGATGAAGCAATAATTGTATTGATGCTCATAACTAGACAATGGGCTATGAAAGGATAGTTAGAATCCTTATTATTCTAATGTAGTCTAGGTTCCTGTAGAAGCACTTGAAAGGTTAAGATTTACATGGCTAGGTTGTAGCTAAAGGTTACAGTTTAAAACATTGTTTTGACTATAGGAAACCTTTTCACCAATAGCCATACTCAAATCAATCAGAGTACTCCTATCTATTATAGTGCATCTTAACTATGAGATATGACAATAAGATGTCAATATAGTGTTCTTAAACGATTATCTTGATATTAACATTTATATGATGTAACTAGATATTTTCATAGCAAATGGCCTTTTTATATACAAGAATATGTAAGAAATCATGGTGGTGCTCTAAGATCTTGTAGGTAGATGACAATCTACTCATTGGGAATAATGTAGAGATATTGTCATCAATTAAGATTAGTTTATCAACTTAGTTCTAGATGGAAATCTAGAAGATACAAAATATATTCTTGGACTTAAAGTCCTTAGGGATTGCAAGACTAGAAAAATTACACTATGTCAAGCATATATTCAAGTATCTTTGGAGAACAAGGGATTATGTGCTTGTGTTCTAAAGTGTTGAGATAATATAGAAGCGTGACATGATGGTTGACAAGATACCATTTGTGAATAACCTAGAAGATCCTTTCATTGAGACATTGATTGGGAGTCTTTATTGGTCACAAGGATAGCATATGTTTTAGATGAGTATCTAGTTTACTTTGATAGCATTATGCCTTGAGGGATAGTGGGAGAATGTTAGGATAGAGCCCTTAAAAGCACGACATGAAGTAATAAATTTGGAATTCATTATTTACTGATATTCTAGTTTCATTTTATCTATCCTTGTTCCATGCATTACACTTTATGAGCATTCTCACCTAACATCTTTTGCATTGTATGTGATTTGGGCACATTAGGAGTTGTATGGAAGATCCAACTCATGGGTTCCTTGCAAATAGATGACTTGTTCACTATCCGTTCATGGGTCTAGACAATCCATTAGAGGTTGTAATGCACCATCTCCTAATCAGAGGAGGGACTAGTCTTAGCTATGAGGATTGGTTTTCCATAATTAGTGCACTAGTATCCATGGTTACATAATGGACAAGACCTATGATGAATCATGACATAAGGCTATCAAGTAATCATGACCTTACCAAGTTATTTCGTTATGTTATCTCTCAACCTTGAGAGAATATTGAATTTGTGTTAAAGTTAGTAGTGGTTTTGACCTACAAGTGAGATCATAAGTTGATCATAAAATTCCTATGGACTAGATCACTATTGATGGAAGTTGATAGCAATAAATATTCTTAATAAAGACACCATAATATCTCATGGGATTAAGACAGGATGTCACCTTAGGTGATCTTAAGGAGATATGTTCATGAAAATTATGGTCATAGTAGTTCCTTAAGTGGAACTTGACATTAGCCCTTGGAGAGCTAAGAATATTAGTTGAACACACAATAGAAGGATTAGCAACTCAAGGATAGTAGAGGTAGTCATGAAGCTTTCACCTTGTTAGACTATAGACACCAATTCATGGGAAGATTAAGCGTAATGGATAGCAGGTAATGAACCCAAGCACATGGTGTGTCATTGTTATTTACATAGGATACTGGAGTTCAGTTGATTCTCTATAGTGGGATGTTGAATCAACTTCAGAATTGGATTTTGAGGGAGCCAGTACTCCTATGTGTCCTAATGGTCCTAGCTCAAGCTCATGTACTTGTTGACACAGTTTATGAGGGTTAGATTGGTCTAGGTTCACTTTTGTGCGTAAGGGCTTTTTGATAATTGTGCAAGGTTGCACAAGGGTAAGTGAACAAGATATTGGATTTAACTGATTAATTAGTAGGTCCTATTGGATAAATTAATCAATTAAGACCCATTTTGGGCTAAATTAAGTGATTGAAGCCCTTAGTTTTTTAAAGTAAAAAATAGGTGTGGCAATATTTTGAAAAACATTGGAAATGTTTTTTAGAGAAACACTTGGGAGGTGTTTATTTAAAAAAAAAACACTTCAAAAATTTTCATATATTCCTAAAATACCCTTTCCCGCTATCTTCTGTTTCCTTTCTCTCAGCTTCCTTCTCACTTCATCTTCATCTTTCACTTCCATTTCATAAAAATAATTTTTTTTAGCTTTTTTAACAATATACTAAATGTTCATATTTTTTTTGTAATAAAAGTTTTTGATTTATTATAATTGTTTTTGCAATAAATGTCATTTTTAGTAATTTATTATTATTAAAAGCACTTTTTTACTTATGCGATATATCATCAAAAAAAACTATTAGAATCACTTTTCCAAATTCTCATAAAAGCGTTTTTCACAAAAGTGTCATATCCAATAAAAACACCTCCCCTCGAAGTAGTGTCAAACAGGCTTTAAATATATTTAAGATATTTTTTCTAGAATCTTTAATAATTAAATCTGGTAATTCATCTATAATAACATTATAAAAACGCTTTTAGGAAATTATATGTTACATCAAAAACAATAATTAATTAAAATTCATATTTTTAAATTTTGTAAAATCAAAATTAAACTAGAATGATTTCATTTTAAAAAAAAATATATATCAACATTTTTCAAAACTTAAATAGCTAATTTTTAGTTACTGGAACAATCAAGACAATTCACAAAAAAAATGGAGGAAAAAAAAAGGCCTTGCAATTTAGAAACTCTCAATTCTTTGTTAACTCACTTGTGTTTAGTTGAAACTTTCATTAAAATTACATAAAAATTTATTTAAAGCTTCTCAATACATTATTATTATTTTTTGAATATTTTTTATTTCACTTTTCTAAAAAAGAATTTATATATATAAAAGAATCCAACAGTTTTGAAACAAAGAAATCAACAACAATAATCAACCCAGGAAACTAAATCAAAGAGGCTTCATAATTCAATGAGAAAGCATTCCAATTAACTAAGAATGCATGAAATCATAAAACAGCTGAATGCACTAAACCTATATTCTTCTATTGTTTGCCATGCAAAAAAACATTTTAAATTAAATTATAACTAAAAAAATAAAATAAACTACATTATGCATTTGATGAATTGATCTAGATGGGAACATATTATGATCGTTAAGTGTCACACCCCAAAACCCACTCCAAGGGCATGACAGTCATTTCTCACCTCAAACCCGAAGGCTTAAAGTGTAACCTGACCCAAACAATCATATTATAACTGGAAGTAACCAATTACCAAATACCTATTCAGAGTAGTGGAACAAAATTCTAAAATCTTCAAACTTAACTTTAAAACTAAGCATCCATCAACCAAAATCCATTATCCAAATAGATTGCAAACTCAAAAAAATCAAGTGCTAACAAATTTTCATAATCTCCAAATCTCAACTTCAAACTATCATAAAAAAAAATTGTAAGTTCAAATCTAAATAGCTTCCAAAAATCAAATAATCCAAATGAACATAAACTTATAAGCTAACAATGTCCAAAAATAACATCCTAAGCAAAATCCTAATGATGACCATTCCCCAACCTAGCCATCACTCTTCGTCTGAACTAAGGGTACCTGAAAAATTATCAACAAATAAGAAGGAGCCCAAAGTCCAATAAGGAACATTAATGCAATCCATGGATCAAATATTTCGAGTTCACTTGCAAAATAGGAGATATTATAACTAATTATTTTCATAAACCTTTGAGCCAGTTTTGCCAATACATTCAAAACTTTTAACTGTACACTTTCATTTCTGATTCAAACATTTTCATATCAAATTAAATCAAAACATTCAAATTATTTATTTACTTTGGTCATCAAACATCAAATGGTGCCTATTTAGGTGGGACTTTTCAAATAGGTGGCTAGCATCAAATTGTTCCTTTAAGGTGGACGAAACCAAACACTACTAGTACTAGTAACCTCTAACCAAACCCCTTGAGGTTGGGGTCCAAATCAATTACATTCCCCACCAAGAAATGTAAAGGTCGACTATTATATTCCGTTGACAAGGGTCAAACAAACCAAAGTCAAACACTTATTTCAATTATTCAAATTTGCAAAACATAATATCTTCACATTTCTCTGTTATAAACAAAATGTAAGGTTCTAACATACTTTTCATGCAAAACATACTTGATCCATGCATAAAACGAATAATAACTCAAAACATTTTCAAATGATGTATATAAAAATTTGTTTCTAAAAAAAACTTGAAAGTGAGAAAATATAATTTATAAATAAAAGAAAGTAAATTTTTTGGTATTATAATTATATTAATGATGGGTGTAAGTTAATAAATAGCATAGAATTTAATTAGTGAATTAAATTACAATTTAATTAAATTATGTTGTGTCCCAAGAAATTTGTGACATCCCACATAGGATAGGGGGGAAAGTTCTTGGCACTATATAAGTACGGGCTTCTTTTAACCCTGTAGACTCGTTTTAAAGCCGTGAGGGCCCCTTTGGGTCTAAAGCATACAATATCTACACGATTGGGAGCAGGTCTTACAAATGGTATCAGAATCGATCCCCGACCTCGGTGTGGGGTTTGTTTGGTCCCATAAGGGTGTTTGTTTGGCCCCACAATCCCATGGGACACAACGAGGACGTTGTGTTTGTATGGGGGAGTGTTTGTGATGTCCCACATCGGATAGGGGAGAAAGTTTCTGGCGCTATATATGAGAGGCCTCTCTTAATCAAGTAGACATGTTTTAAAGCCATGAGGGACCCTTTGGGTCCAAAACAGACAATATCTACATGGTTGGGAGTGGGACATTATAAATGGTATCAAAGCCGATCCCCGACCCCAATGTGGGGGTTTGTTTGGCCCCATAGGGGTGTTCATCTGTTTGGTCCCGCAATCTTATAGGACACAACGAGGACGTTGTGTCTGCATAGGGGGTGTTTGTGACATCCCACATCAGATAGGGGGGAAAGTTCTCGGCACTATATAAGTACAGACTTCTTTTAACCCTATAGACTCGTTTTAAAGCCGTGAGGACCCCTTTGGGTCCAAAGCGAACAATATCTACACGGTTGGAAGCAAGTCGTTACATTAAGTTTCAAACATGTTTTCCGGTGTTAATAAATATAAGATACATGTCAATATTATAAGAAAATCAATGGCAAGTGTATTCTTTGGAGGAGTATTTTTAAGTTTATGGTTTAAAGGATAAGAATCTAGACGAAATGCACTCATCTTCAACTTTCACAAAAGTAATGGTATTGAATTTTAAGTAGTAGAATGAGGGGGTATTTGGTAAAACATAATACTTATTATGTATGAATTTTATGTGGCCCATGTGTATATTATTATGTGATGTTTATTTAAATATCAAACCAAGTATTATGGTTTAATAAATAATAAAGCTAAAATTCTATTGGTCAATTTTTGAGAAATTAGTTTCCTAAATTAAAGGCACTTTGATGGAAAGTGCACTTCTAATTCTATAAGAAAATTGGTCATCTCTCCACCCTATAAATAATCATTATATTCCACCAATAATACGTATAAGAGAAAACCTAAGGGCGAAAGGGTTGACGAAGAGAAACACAGTTTTTATTACGCTTATTGTTTGGTCTCTCAAAAAATTCCCTACGGATTAAAGGAATTTTTTTGTTTTTTTTTTTCTCTCTCAATAATAGAATTGTGAAAATCATATTATTCTAGAATCATTGGCTATTATGATTGTTTTATAGGAATAAGGGTTATTATTGTTCTACATAAATAAAGAAAATATAACATGTGGTATCAAAGCCATGGTTCAAGAACTTATGATTTTCCTTTAAAGATTATAATTTTATGTCTCTTTTATGATATCAAATTTTGATGAGAGAATTAAATTTATTGATTGTATTTTTCGCTACAATCAAAATATTTTATCGATATTTCTTTATTTGATATTTTTGTATTTGATTTCTTCATGAAATCAATTATGGTGGCTTCAAGTATTATATGAATTATGATTTTATGTCAATTATTATTTGTTGTCAAATAATTGTTTATTGTTATTAATGCACGATTTGAATAAATTGAATTCTTTATGGCTTTATGTTAAACTTGATCCTTTTATGAAGAAATTGTATATTGTACAACTTGGGATCATAAGTTATTTTTAGCAAATTGTCTTTTATGCTTCCATAATAGTATTATGAAAGTTTAACATGATTGAGATTTTGTTTAATTTGATATTCATATTATGTTTTTTTTGCAGTCACCAAAGTGGCCAAACTTTAATATCTTGAATATCAACTTTTATAATAATTATTTATATTATACAATTTGAAATTCACTTATGAACGGTTTGTTAGTCACCAAAGCAGTCAAACCTTAAAGTTTTGTGTCTATCAAATTGTATAATATTATTATTGATTGCCTATTATGTATGAGGTGATATAAGAATGACTGAATTGCTATGGGTTAAAGACCATTTGGCTGAAGGTCTTATTATGGGTGATTATTTATATGAATTATACATTATGGATATTATTGTTAATGTAATGCAAATTGGCACTTACGAGATTTTGAGATAGAATTCATATAAATATAAATGGAGCTAATTATGTAAGAATTTCTCATATAATCTCATATTCTTACTATAGTAACATGTCTTTCATGTTTATAATTTTGTATTATTATTGATGTATAGAAAGCCTTTGATATTTGCCCTATTTACGAAGTCTCATTATGTTTTTTCATCACGTTTGATAATTCTGATTATGATAGTTGTAATATTATGGTTTTCCAATAAACTTATATGTTTAACTATTACATAATGTTTATAATAATAGTTAAATATTGATTTATTACAAAGTAATTTTTTTTATGATAATTATATTATCACATAGGAGTTCATACTATTTATAGTGTGTTAGTCACCAAAGTGACCATACTAGAAAGTTGAGGAACATCCTTTAAAGATGTAAATGTTGTTTATTACAAAATTTTGAATTCATATAATGTAAAGTTTGTTAGTCACCAAAGTGACTGAACTTGGAAGTTTCATGAATTTCATATTGAGTAGTACATACTTATGTTATTCAATTACTCATTACTTATGGATGTTTGCAACATATTTAAGTACTTGTTGAATGAGTATATTGAAAGATATTTAAGGATTTACCCAACCACTTTCTGAATAATGAATATGATGGGATAAATCATATGCTTTAGTTAGATTATATTTGTACATCCAAATATCGCAAAAGTATTTTAACATGGGCTATGAAGTTATCCATTAAAATATATATTAAAGACTAAAGTTATTATATATTGTAATATCTACCTAAAGGAGAGTTGGAGTATATATGTATTGTTTTTCTAAATTAGTTGTTTGAATCTGATTGTGTTTTTGCTTATAGCTTACGAAGTTTAATTACGAAAGCAGGATATTTTATGTTACAATATTGTCCTCAAATTTGCTTATTATTTTTCAATATTAAGTTTATTATTGTTCCTCTAAATAAAGAATATTCACGATTGGGGACTAATTAATATCATCATGAATTTTGATGATATGTAAGAAATGAACCCTTCAAACTGATATGACTACAAGACTAAAGAGCTTGGAAATAATTGATGAATTTCCATATTATACAATCTTGTTTTAGTATAGACCACTTCAAATCTATCCAAAACATTATTAAGAATGAGTGTGATATATTGAATTGGTGATCATATTTCTTTGAAAGGAAACAAGATTACTTGATGAAAATTCATTCCCCTTGAAGATTTATGAAACTTATATGAGGTCAATGATTAAAATCTACAAGAATTATGAATGAATCAATTAAAAAGGTGATTTTTGTGAAATTATTAAGAATCATAAAAGGAAACTCAAAATGTTGAGTATCACTTTATTGGAAAATTATGAATAGTTGAAGGATTGAATAAATTGTAAAATATGATTTAAAAGAACAGTTAAATTTTGTTCTTTTGTATGATTAAAATCATATTTTATTAAAGTTTTTCTTTTAATGAAATTCAAAAACAAATAAAATCAAAGTATGAAGTTGGACAATTATGTTTTAATGAAGTTAGACATTGTATGCACTTGATACTTATGTTATATCAAGTATAATTGTAATTCAATGCTACTCAGTTAAGAGTATGTCAAGTATCTCTTATTACCCCAAAGGTATAAGGTTTACAATCCAAATCAAAGTATCATAAGTGATTGTTGAAACTAATAATGTTATGGTTCATTAAGAATGTTGATATCAATGGGAGTGATAAGTACCATGAAATATGGTTACCTAAGGAGTTATAATAAAGTTGTTTTTAACTTTATAATTTTTAAAATGTTGCTTTCTATTAACGAAGGTTAAAGTTAGTAAGTAGCAACTAAATGATCAATTACTCTTAAATGAAGTTAATTGGACCTCTTATTATTAGGAATGACATTAAAAATAAATAAATAAATCTTATAAGGGGAAAGATTTGTTATTCCAAGTATCAACCATGTGGTATTATAACCACATAAAGATTTTTCAAGTTAGACATGTAGCATGAAATGTTCAACTTTTAGTTTTATTTGATACTTCAAGTTTGTTTCTCAATTAATGTAAAATGTGTGCCAAGTGGGAGAATATCATATTTTCATTAAGTGATTCATATTTTAATGATTAAGTTTAAGAGATAAACTTGTGGTATCAATTAAAACTATCACTAAAAGTCAATTAAAGTTTATATACAAATTTTAATATTCCTTCGTGATATCTTAAGCTCTATGATATCATAATGTTCTTTGTAATTAAGAAAACTACTATGATTTAGTGAATATATCCAAAGATCAATGGGAGAAAACTTATTTTTATATTGATAATGGCTTGCTAGTTATTACTGGATTTCTATTTACTGCATTAAGTTATGAAATAAAATCTCAAAATTTTACAATAATATATATATACACACATATATAAATAATAATAATGAATAAAAAAGACAATATTATGTGATGGAATAACATATCCTATTTGAAGTTACATGAATTATTAGACTGACTCATAAAGTATATATTTAAAGTTTTTTGAGATATTTGATGGATTAAAAGTGTTATGAGAGAGCAACCTTGTTGTATGCTTTCCATTTACTTTCATATTCAATTATGTTGAATGATAGTTGAAAGTCTACTTTTGTTATTTGTTCCTATTAATTGAAGATTATGCAAAGGAACAATATTATGTAAAGGGATGACAATCTTCTATCAAAGTATGTATTGTGGCATAATATGTCACAAATTATGAATTATGGTTGCGATATATTATTTTAGAACTTGAATTTGTTAACTTTATTTCCAAGTTGCTAAAAATAATATATTCTGCTATCATTTCTCTTTCAACAACAAATATTTTACAATCATCGAGCACATAAGGTTAAAGTTTTTGTTGTGTATGTGATAATTCAAAATCAAGAGTGTTAAATTAATTGATTATGTGTACAACTTATGATTGAAGAGCTAATGATGAAAAAAGTGCTACTAAGACATTGAATACCACGTAGAAATTACGAGTCTTAGGCACATTATAGTATTGGTCTCATGATGATGATTATTTATCGAACACTCTGGAGCTCGATTATATGCTTCTGAAATTTCCTTATATCTGTTTTGTATACATAATTGCATACAAATTAGCATTAAAAGGAAAGTCTTTGACAAAGACATTATTGTAGACTATTATTGTACTTCTCATTTATAGGTCATGTTAAGTGAGAGCTAATTGTGTACAACCGTTGTGACTCTCACTAGTTTTTACTTAATTATGATTTATGATGTGATAAATGTAAAAATGTCTTAGCTTGATGTTTTGTGCATTATGTTTTATTTATTAAATCATGAAATGAAAAAAATATCACATGGGCCAAGTGGGAGAATGTAAGAATTTTATGTGGCCCACGTGTATATTATTATGTGATATTTATTTAAATATATATCAAATTAAGTGTTATGGTTTAATAAATAATAAAGCTAAAATCCTATTGGTTAGTTTTCGAGAAGTTAGTTTCTTAAATTAAAGGCACTTTGATGGAAAGTGCACTTCTAATTCTATAAGGAAACTAGTCCTCTCTCCACCCTATAAATAAGCATTCTATTCCATCAATAATATACATAAGAAAAAACCTATGGGTGAAGGGGTTAAGGGAGAGAAACACAATTTCTTTTACGCTTATTGTTTGGTCTCTTCAAAAATTCCCTATGAGTTAAAAGTTTTTTTTTTGTTTCTTTTTTCTTTTTTTCTCTCTCAATAATAGAATTGTGAAAATCATATTGTCCTAAAATCCTTGGCTATTATGATTGTTCTACAAGAATTAGGGTTATTATTGTTCTACATAAATAAAGAAAATATAACATATTACTTAATGACTCAAGTTGACTTTAAGTTAAATTATACTTTTTACTTAAAACTTGTTACATAATTTCACTTTAAGTATTAAGATTGTTTGAAAAAAAAAAGTAACTTAAAATTTATTATAAATCATCAAATTGACATATTTATTTTCATAAATTATAATTAGGGGAAAAGAAGTCGAATAACAATGGAGGTCATGGAAGAGCAAAAAAGATTGTGAAGATAATTAGGATAAATAAGGATAAAAATGTAAAATGAAGATGTGGAGTTAAGAATAAATTAATTATTTTTACTTATTATTTAAAATTATTTTTTACTTTAAGTCATATTATTAAGCTATTTTACCAAACATACTTAATTTATTTAATAACTTAAATTAAGTTATTAAATCACTTTAAGTTATTAAGTTAGTTTACCAAACAATCCCTAGTAAAAGCAAATCACCAAAATATCCTCCAATTGAAAAGAGTTGAATTCTCTGTTATCAGTAGTGTGATGACCCATGCATGCATCGAGACATTTATTGTAGCAGCTCGTTGGTAACTGAGTGAAATAAATGCAATATTGAGTTCATGAGGAAATAAATGCATTGGCCTGAGAGGGGCTCATGAAGAAATGTTGAGTTCTTCACTACAGAAAAATTTTTGCATAGAGATTCATTGTGCTGTCTACCGAGATTGGTGGGAATTTCAGTCAGAAGGTTTGTGATCGAACTTATTCCTCTTTGTTATCTCTTAATTCAAGGAGCCCATGCTTGAGCTACCCCATTCTTCCCTCCAAAGCTGAGCTAAGATTCGACCACCTCAGGCCCATTGTGAGGCCCAAACTCTTCGCCCAAAGCCCTTGCTCTTGGTGCACGCTGATTGAAGGCAATTTTATAGACTAACTTTGCTTCCTATCCTTCCGGTGTGGAAGTGACTTAGATGGCCATGGGATTTAAACCTGGATCTTTGGCATGATGAATCAAAAGATGGCCACCCAGCTATGTTGACATCTTTCCGTTACAAAAACATTAGAAAGCTATATAGACATTATTAAAAAATTTTAAATGAATATTATTTATGATTTTTTATAATAAATATCAAACTAATATAAATAAAGAACTAATAATTTTGAAGATAATAAAATATATTGTTATTCAAATCCAACCAAATTTAAATAATAAAATCTTATTTTATCTTAATAATTAAAAATGATGATGATAAAATTAAAATTATTAATAATTTAATAAATCTTTATAATAATTTAATTATCAATATCAATAATGATAAAATGATGAAATGTTCTTAAAATTGAATTGTTTAATTTTTTATAATATTTTTAATTTTAATAATATATAAATTATATATTTATAATGTAATAGATACGCCCATGGTATCTCTTCGTTCAACTGGGAATCAGCAACTTTTTTATTTTATTATATAGCTGTTAGAATCCCGAATTGCGACTACTCACATGCAAATCTGATTGGTTCTGACACGGAGTTCCAGGCCAGTTACAATGAGTCCAAAAGTGTGGGCCATGTTGATCTTTGACATGCTAGCTGGTGGCCACATTCTCCGCTCTAAATGATCTTACCTTCATTCTCACTACCATCATGAGGACTCTGTCAGGACATCATGCCGTAGGTAACTACGGACAATACCCATATGGTCACTAATGCAACGACTAGTGCCAAAGGAGCAGGATCCTATAATTATGTGGATTTTATTGAAGACCCGCAGGCTTACTTCCTGTCATCACTGCCAAGTTTGCTTCAAGCGACAGACGTTCATGTTATTAAAATAATATCTGAACACTCCCCAAACAAAGAGTATCCCCCTGCTCTCAGGTGACACTGAGATCATTGAAGCATTCTACAGATTCTTAGTGCAAGTCAGAAGGATGGAGAAGGAGATTTTTGAAAAGGAATGTTGATCATGCTGATCCAACATGTAGGAATAGATGTGGCGCTACCACTTCACCATATAAGTTACTTATACACATCTTAGAGTCCTGGGTTACTCGTAAAAATGTACCTAATGGAATTGCAGTGTGATAGAACTGAAGGATCACCTATGTGCATCCTTTTATATTTCCCCTATGTTAGTGTCAATAGTACAATGGGTAGTCTCCTGTCTAGCAAGAAACCAATTTCTTCAACCTATCAATGAGGCTAAGACACAAAACTCAAGACTTGTGAAGCACTGTATAGACTTGCTCGAAGTTGGTAACTCTCTTACCCGAAAAGATTCTTCCAACACATGCTTGGAGTTGGGGATGGTGATAAGTTGCTGGTTTCGGTTAGTCATATTCTGCGACCTCAGACCCTTTTATTCCCTTCTAATTGGGAGGTGGCTTGAAAAATGCAGGTATTCTTAGGCTTGTCCTTTAATAGAATTTCTTCCGTTTCAAAAATATAAAAATATGAAAAAATGAAATCCACTTCACCTTAAAAGCCATTATAAGTTTAAAAACATGCGTAGTTGGCACACATATGGTATAAGACAAGGCAGAGTGACCGAAAGGATGATATTCTTAATCACTTTTTTCATTAATTTATTTATTTTGACTACATTTGATTTCTAAAAATATTAAAGAAAGAAAAAAGATGTTAAAAAAAAAATTTGTTTTGAAGGTCAAATTTGAACAAGTTATCAGAAGTTAGATGAAGGAGATCATATATGCAAATTAGAAGTTAAATTTGAGTGAATTGAGAGGTATCTATATGTAAAAACTTACTAGATGGAAGTAAATAATAAAATTCAATCTACTGCTCAACAAAATGGAGTAGTTGAAAGAAATAATAGAGTGCTACAAGAGATGGCTAGGGTGATGATTCACATGCATAATAACCCTATGCAATTTTGGGTAGAAGCTATTAATACAACGTGATACACTACTAATAGGATTTTTCTTAGGCTAGGAACAAAGAAGACCTCTTATGAATTATGGACTGGGAGAAGACCTAATCTTAAATATTTTAAGTTCTTTGGCAATGAATGCTATATACCAAAGGATGAGAAAAACCTTGGAAAGTTTGATGTTAAATCTAATGTATGTATCTTCTTAGGTTATTCTACTATGAGTAAAGCCTATAAAGTTTATAATCAAAATTCACAGATTATCCAAGAGTCTTCTAATGTGGTTATAAATGATATTGGGCATGATCATGATATAATTGACAACCAAATTTTAACCAACGAGTCAATTGGGGATAACCCCAAAGACTTGGAGATCGCTAAAGATATCCTTAATGATATCCCTGAAAGAGATATTGACCCTAACAATGATGAAGTTGTACCTTTAGATGACACTTCTAAAAAAATAAGGAATAAGCACAGATCCAGATTACCTAAGAACCACCCAATCTCAAATGTTATAGGAAATGTTAATGAACAAATGGTTATTAGGAGACAATCAAAATTAAATGAGATGGGTCTTGTATGCTATACCTCTCAATTAGAGCCATAGAATGTGAAGGAAGCTTTGGAAGATGAATCTTGGACTACCACACTCCAAGAAGAGTCAAATCAATTAACTACCTCTCAATTGGTCTTTTTTTTTGTGATTGTCTTGTGGCTTGGCTTAGTAAGAAACAAAACTCTATATCCTTATCTACTGTCGAAGTTGAGTATATTGTTATTATGAGTTGTTGTATGCAAACCCTGTGAATGAATCAAATGCTTAAAGACTATGGAATTAAATAAGAAACCATGAATGTGTACTATGACAACTCTAGTGCTATAAATATCTTAAAGAATCCTTTTCTTCATTCTCGTACTAAACACATTGAAATTCATCATCATTTCATTAGAGATCTTGTTGAAAAAAAGGTCGTTTCTCTAGAGTTTGTCCCCACTAAACATCAATTGGCAGATATTCTTACCAAACCCCTGGATTTTCCTAGGTTTAAGTATCGTAGGAAATCCTTAGGCATATACCTAATCGATTGATCATCATAGGTATAGGCTTCAAAGGTTTTGAACTTAATGTTTATATTTTTTTTGTTTCATTTAGCCTTATTTTTCTTTGGACATATGATTTTTGTTTATTTACTTGATATATTAACATGATTCGTAATACCTCGAGTTTATGATTTAGAGAAATATACTATATCTACAAGATTTGATGAGGATAGATTCATAGATATTTGTAAATCACTATTGATGTATTTGATCCCTAATAATTAAATGTCTTTGTATGTGAGAAATTCAATATTGGTTACATCTTGTACTTGACCAAGAAGGAGACTTCTTAAGTTGAACTTATAAAGTAGACTTTGATTGCTTTGGAATGATCCATTTTCATGCTCAAATTTTATCATCCACGTACCTTGTTTGACTATGATGATTATTTATTTCCTAAGGTGAGTCAGTACAAAATATTGAATTTTTGGTTAAGCATAACTTTCATTCTCTTTCTAAGATTCATGCTCTTAAATGTATGCTACTCTCTTGCAACATTTGGAAACACCCCCAAGGTGGATACCAAGGCAACCATGAATGCAAACAAAAAGAAAAATCAATATTGATCATGGTTTACAAAGCCTCCACTTTCAAAAGAAAAAGAAAAATGATATCAAATTAAGGGAGAGTCAAGTTGTGCTATATTAGATCAATGAGGCCATGTTAAATAGAAATCCAATGATCTTAGTTCAAATTGACTAGATTTGTTCTTTAATTTGACCAAAGGCATTTCTAGATCTCTTATAAGTGATCAATTTCGAAATATAGAACTAGACAGTAAGTCATATTCCCTTGAAAATCAATACTTATGTTTCTATGTTACCTCTCTTATACATTGATGGTTATGCATTGGGCTTTCAAAACTAAGATTATGATTAAGTCTAACCTTTAATCTTCAAACCTCATTCTTGATGGATTGATGTGTATTATCTAAAGTAACTTACTTAAGTTATTACCAATCAATCTAATGTTGAGCGTTTTTTTAACTTAATTATCTATTCATCTTAATTTATCATTAACTTTTGTTTCAATTGGTGTCAATCCTAGTTTCTAAGTTAGTTGAGTATTCTATCCATTGTTAGAATTGAAATTAGGCTCTAATCACTCAAGTGTTCCATCCAATGCTCAAGCCTCATCCAATGGCTTTAACGCTCAAGCGCTTTAAGTTGCATCTAATAGGGCATCCATCGAGCATCCCACTCAAGTGGTAATCTACATCCAGCAATATGTATGAGTATAAAAACCCATCTAGCACATATTTTGATATTTCAAACGTTTTTTTTTCTCTCAAACACTCTAGGACTCCATCTATTTGTCATTTAAGGTCATTTTTCTTCATTTTTTGAGTTTTCAACTATATAACATTATTATGCACCTCTTCTAGGACATTTCTAGTGGATTAGATTTTCATTGTATTTTTCTCGATTTTCGAGTCTCTTAGCATTCCACTAGCTATGTCTAGTCGTAGGTGTCAACAAGAGGTGACTCCTCTTAGGTCACTTGAGCCCATTCAAGGCTTCACTCTTTAAGGTCATTTTAACCCTTCTGATTTTCCTGTAAAGTGTTTCTACTCTCAAGAGTCACACGATCGTTTCTATGCTCATTTTAAGATCCGTCATATCGAGGTCAAGCGTTCTATCAACCTTTGTGTCTTTCAAGATACTCCTATTCTCGTCATTCTCAAAGAGAGAGGGTGGGAATCCTTATTTACTTTGCAAGGTTTGTATCATCCTCTGTTGGTTCACATGTTCTATGAGAACATGCATATTGTTTCTCTTAGTCGCTCCTTCTAGGTGACCATGTTTGGTTAGTCATTTCATATCACCTCTTTGTCAATTAGGTGTATACTCATCATGCTTAGACTTGTTTCATGTTTTCCTTCTTTCCTTCGAGAATTTTAGTTTTTCACTACAAGAGAGCTTTTTTCGATTCCAGTTTCATTATACAATGCTCTTTGTGAGCTTCTCGCATATATTCCTTTGGCTGGCTTCTCCAAGCCAACTTAGATTCTTGTTACTTTCCTTACATATTCTTTCTATCCCTTGTCCCATCGTACCAAGATTCAAGGATCAACTACTTGTTTCATCCACGCCATATGGACAGTAGTACGATATTAGTTAGGTGATTATCAATACCATCACCCCCTACCATGACTCCTCTTTCCATCATGGTGCACTTTTTTTTAACTCCTCCTCTCTAGACTATTGGAGCATATTGGCTTAGAGATTGCTACTTCATAGAGAGTCCAAGCTATTTATGCCTTGTTGGATAAAAGCTCTTGGGCCAAGCACTATAGACATGTGTATAGTCCTATGGCTCCTTCGGTTCCTAATGGCCCATAAGATGATACACCAACTCAGCAAGCTGCTTAGGAAGCACTTGTTAAGAAGGACGAGATTGGAGCCATGGAGTAGGATGCACCCATACCAAAGGTTACTCCAAGGACTCACTCCAATCGAGATTGTGCCAGATCATCTAGAGCTTCTCATGGAGCATCGTCTTTCGCACACTCAAATTCTCAAGAGATGGATCCCATGTCTGTAGTGCTTCAGAGGTTGGACTCATAAGACACTTAACTCTGTGAGATCTAGGGTTAGTTGACCTACATTATTTTTTGGATCCATGCTCAAAGCGGTCTAAGCTCCTTATCTCCTTTGCCTCCTCCTAATGTTTATATATTTTAGTTTATCTTTATTTGTATTTTTTTGTTGATGTGGATTATTATTCATTCCTTATCTCTTGTATCCAAAATCATTATATATATATATATATATATATATACACACACACATATATGTTGTTCATTTCTCTCTTTACCTTTTGTGTGTCTTCTCCTATTTATGTCTTTATTACTTCGTAGAAACACCTAAAGAGATAAAACCCCTAGGTGTAAGTTGGTTTACAAAAGAAACACAGAAGTAGATGGAAAACTTGAGTTTTATGTGACTAAGACTGTAGCTGAAGGTTATAGTTTGAAACTTTGTTTCAATTATGGAAAACCTTTTCAATAGTGGTCATACTCAAATCCATCAAATTACTTCTATCTATTACAGTGTGTCTCATTTATGAGATAAAGCAACCAAACATTTTCATAGCAAAAAGCCTTATGTGTACAAGAAAGCACAGGGAAGCATGGTGATGCTCTAAGATCTTGTAGGTAAATGACAATCTACTCATTGGATATGATGTAGGAATATTGTCCTCAGTTAAGATCTGAAAGTCTACTTAGTTTTAGATGAAAATCTAGAGGAAGACGTAATATATTCTTGGGGTTAAGGTCCTTTAAGATAACAAGAATAGGAAAATTGTGTCATATCACCTACATTGATGAGCATTTGGTCAAGTATATGATGAAAACTTCCAAGAAGAGTTTATAACTCTTTGGATTTGGAGTTGCCTTTCTTAGGATCAATGTCCTTAGACATCTGTGGAGAAAGATTGCATTAAGACGGTATCCAAGGCCTCTATAATGGATAGCCTTAGGTATGCAATACTATGTGTTAGACTTGATATTTACTTTGTTGTAGGAATAATGAGTGGATTTTAGTTCATTTCCTAATATTGCTTTAGGCGGATGTCAAACATATGCTCAAGTATCCTTAAAGAATGAGGGATTATATGTTTGTGAGTATTTGCGATAAGTTGGTACTCCTTTTGTACTAGGAAATTTGACTTTTAGTCTAATTACTCTCACAAGTCTACTTCTAGGTATGTATACACTCTAAGTGGTTTTTATTGCTTTTATATCAACAAAGGAAGCCTTTTGGCTTATGGGTAGTTCCCTTGGCTATATCGTCTAAGATCCTGTTATGTGATAATAGTGGGACGGTGGCATGGCCTAAAGAACAAAAATACCACTGGAGGAGGAAACGCATAAAAAGGAAGTGTTACGTTATTATGAGATTGTATAGAGAGGTGATATGACTATGGAGTAGAATCTTTTTGCAGTGCCTAGTCTGCTTTTATGGCTAATGGGATTTTTTTGAGATTGAACCTCTAAAAGCAAGACATGATGTAACAAAGTAGACTTAACCATCCTCTTACTATCCTTTTGGTGCATTGACATTGATTTGAGGATTCAGTTTATGTCTCTTACATTGTACATGACTTGGGTGCATTAAGAATTGCACAAAAGATACAAGTCATAGGTTCCTTATAAGTAGATAAGTTATTCGTAGTTGATTCATAAATTTAGGCAATCCAATACAAACTATAGTGCACCACCTCTTAATTGGAGGGATGGCTTGTCTTGACCATCGGGATGGGTTTCTCATGGTGAGTGCACACTAGACAGAACCTATGGTGAATCATGACACAAGGCTATCAATTGTCATGATTCACCAAGTTGCTATACTGCATGGACTCTCAACCTTGAGAGGATATTGAGTTTGTGCCAAAATCAACATGAAGCTTTGATCTTTGGGTAAGACCCTAAAGGGGTCATATATCCTTATAAATTGGGTCACTATTGATGGAGGTTGGTGGCAACAAGTATTCCCAATATAGGCACCATGATATCTCATGAGATTGAGACAGTGTACGTGTCCCCTTGGGTGATCTAAAGGGCATGTGATCATGAAATTTCTGACCATGGTAGTTCCTTTAGTGGAATTTGACATATGCTCCTTGAAGTTAAAGTATGTCAATTGATCACATAATAAGTAAAATCTGTAACTCAAGGATTTGAGAAGTAATCTTGATAGGTGATAACACTACTAGATTACGGACATCAGTTTATAGGGAGTTTACATGTAGTGTATAATAAGTCATAGACCCAAGCACTTAGTGTCTTATTGTTATTTACATAGGATACTGGAGTTCAGTTGATTCTCTATAGTGGGATGTTGAATTAACTTCAAAATTAGATTTTGAGAGAGTTGATACTCCAATGAGTCCTAATTGTCCCCGCTTTGAGCTCATATACCTTGTTAGCATGGATTATGAGGGTCGGATTAGTTATAGGTTCACTTTTGTGCAATAGGGTATTTTAATAATTACGCAAGGTTGCATAGGAGTAAGTGAACAAAGTCTCTAGATCTGTCTAATTGATTAATTAGTAGGCCATATTGGGTTAATTAATCAATTATGACCCATTTTAGGCTAGATTAAGTGACCCAAACCCATATGGGCTCAAGTCACTTTAGCCTAGTTGGGATCTCTATAAATAACCTATAGGGGTTAGAGTTTCTATAACTGTTGTCTTCCACCATCCACACAAAGAGAGAGTCATAGCCTCAACCCTCCTTTCCTCCCCACCGGAAGTGTGCCAAAAACAAAGTTGAGTCATCGAGTGAAAAATCGTCGGTTTACAAGACTTCCAACAACTTCAAGGTCGTCTTCAACACTTGGAATTTAAGATTTGGGAACATCCAAACCTAAAGGTTAGTACTTTAACCCTAAAAAATTATTTTTTTTTATAAAATTATTATTACTTCCATTGCTTAGATCTAAGATGCCAACAAGTTCCACTTCATTTATAAGATAGAGAACAATTGCAATTATCTTCCCAACCACTTGTTTCTCATTAAAAGCTTTCATTTCCTTCTTTGGTGCATTGATTTTCACTTGCAAACCATCCTAGTGCACCCATGTAATTCATCATAGCTTTATTTTGTATTAGTGCATTTATTGTACTAGGTTAAGAGTATCTTTCATTGATTATTGAACTGAGATTGTGTGTATTTGAAGCTTCAAGTTGAGAAATACTTGAAGATATTTTGTAAGCGCCCATTGAAACTGAAATCCAAGTGTAGAACATTGGAAGTTTAGTTGAAATTTCAAGGATAATGAAACTCTCACTCGATTAAACCTTGAAGAAAGTGGGTGTGTGCAAATAATGTCAAAAGTGTCAAACCACTATAAAACTTTGTGTTTGCTTTCTCCAACTCAATCTCTTTATATTTGCTCTTTATTTTTTAAAAATTTGTTATACTTTGAAAAGATTTTTAAAAACCTAATTCAACCAACCCTCCTCCCCCATCTTAGGTAACTTTCCTAGGCAATTGATTTTTTTACATGAAAATTCATTAAGATTATTTTAAGGGAATATAATTACTTCTCTTTTAAATTTATTTACAACTCCATCACTGGAAAGAGTTAAATTTATTATTAGAATATATCATAATTGACCCTTAACAACTTTTTTAATGCAATATAGTTTAACTTTAATCTATTAGCAAATTGATTTTTTTTTTCTCATTATGATGGTTGTTTATAATAAATATTTTCACAATAACTTCCAAGATTATGTATATTTCAAAATTTTAATGTGAGAAATTATGAAATCTATAAAACTTGTAGACATTTATTCCATATCAATTACAAATTTTATTTAATATATAAAAGGATACTATATATAAAGAAAATATAAACTAATAAAAATAGCTCTAATACCACCTTACTCTAATAATGGATAAACCTATGTTAAATAAAATTAACTTCTTGATGTTATACTTTTGTTGTATCCTCTTGGTAATACTTTCCATTGGGTGTTACAAGTTTTTTTATTTGGATCATATTTTGTTATCTTTAGTATTGTTTTATTGATATGCATTTTTTTTTTATAAAAAAAAAAAATTATAATTAGTGATGAAAAATAAGGTTTTTCGATTACTTTTTGAAATACTCAAGAATCCTAATTAATTGTTTCACTGACCAATTTTTTTGTTTCAAAAATGGAACTATGAATACAAGAATCACTCTTTTCTCACAACACAAGAGTTTTAACCTGCGTTTTCATGAAGAAAAATAGGAAAACCTTTGAGAAATAATTTTTTTGTTTTTTTGGAAAGAAAAATGTATTCTTTCTTTGTTTTTTAGATAAAGAGGAGAAAACATATATTTTCTATTTTTGGTTTTTAAGGAGAGGGAGTTCTCACTAAGAGAAAATTTTAGTTATTTATTTATTTATTTAATAGTAATAATTTCTAGGTAATTTTAAAACACCTAAAAATTACTTTCCTTATTTCTTTTATTTATTGGGTCCGGTTCAACCAACCCACTTAGAAATCTAAACTCAACTCTAACACCTTAAAAAAAAATTAAATAAATAAATAAAAAGAGCAAGCCCATATCGTTTTCAAGATCCAGCATCCATGGATAGAGTTAGATGAAGGACCCACACACAATAAATAGTGTTGGATAAATGGAACTGACTTGATCTTTGGTGTGAACATTTCACACCCCCCTGTTCACCCATCTCCATAATACTCCATATAAATGCTGACAAGTGGGCCTCCACCCTGCTATTTAAATACACAAACACGGCCGAAACCTCCCACAAAGTCCCTACTCAAAATGACCATTATACCCCTCAGTTCTTATGCCTAAAACTCTGTAGGCTCGAGTCCAAAAACTAACACCGAAAGGGACGGGTCAAGCCCTCGATTGGGCCCATTGGGTCATCCTCCCTGGTTAAAGCCCTAGTCAAAGTGGCTTTGACATGTGCACCTCTGGTGTCCCGATTAACATGATTATAATATCATAAAATATCTAAAAAAAGTATCAAAAAATTGTTACCCATGTAGCCCTCACAGGCTTTAAATGGCCCGTCTTAAAAGGCGAAATTGACATCTGCATTTTGGTGAAAAGACTCATGCTATGTCTTGAAACAGGAATTACACATCCATACTACTACTCTTTGCAACACATCCACACTGAGGTGGTATTTATTTTTTAGGCTTTTTACTTAAAGCGATTTAGTTTTAAAATTTAAGTTGTTTATTTTTCTACTTTTTCATGACTTATTATAAACTTTTTACTTAATAGAAAAAGATAAAATATGTAACTTTTTCTAAATAGAAAAAATAACATATTGATTTTTTTATTTTTTTAATACTTAATAGAAATAAAATATTACAAAAATAAACAACTTAATATTTAATACTATTAAGCATTAAGGTTCTATTTAGAATTAAGTAAAAAAACAAACATCACCTTAATCTTTAATGTACATGAATTTGTACTACGATTTTTCTAAGATAATTAATAATACCATCTCACGAAAAGATAAAAATACCCTCAAAGTTCACTTCCAACTCTTCTTTCTCTATTTCTTTTTTTTCCATCTCTCAATCCTTAACAAATTTCTTCAAAAGAAATCATATTTTTCAATAGTGGATAAACAAAAAATCACCTCTAATTAGGAATGCAACTTATTTGGATAAGCCCCGATGCAATTCAATATTTAGGGAGGTGCTTAAACAATTATTTTTTATATTTGGATTGTGTTTTTCCAATCTAAACACGATGTAGATTGGGCTCCAACCAAGGTTAGGATAACCTAAATCTTACCAAAACCTGAATTAATATTTTTAGAATATTTATAATGGATATTATTATAATAATAATACTTTTTTTTAATATAAAACTATAATTATGTTAGATTTTTAAAAAGATATAATTTTATTTTTACTTTATGATATCAAAAACTCAAGTATACTTCAATCAATCTAATTTTAATATGACAAAAAAAAAAAAAAAAAAAAAGATGATATGAGTTAAACTTGGGTTAAGTATTTCAAATTAGAAATCAAAATAAGTTGAATTTGAACTAATTATTTCCTATCTCGAAAGATTTTACGAGAGCCTTTTTTATGTTTTTTTTCACCTCATTTTGTATTATTTTTTCACTTGGTCGAGGTATGGAAAATGATAAATCAAGAAGTATTGTCTAAAGCCTAGGGTTTGATGGTTTTTGAAGCACCCAATTAACCTTTAGACATGTGTCTAGTTTTTCAAGTTTGTACTTAAACTTTTTTTTCTTCTACTTTTTCAAATGTTTTTATTTCAAAATTATTCTTAAATATATATTTTTAACTATTTTTACTACAAATATTTATAAAGAAAATTATGTAGATAATAAGTTGTAAAATATTTCGACAAACGTAATATTATGTATAGATAAAAAAAATGCATAAAATTAGTTGAAATTAGCTTTAAATTTAGGTAGATGAGTTAGAAAGTTAGGGTTTTTAAGGTAGATGTGTAAAATGGGTATAAATCGATGCATATATAATCTTTTGTTTTAATTTGATAAGGAAAATCATTTCTTTAATGCAAAAAATATCTATTTTGCAAAATTTTTATTACAAATCAATTTTAAGAATTTATTATTAAAACGATCTATTTTTTTTTTTAAAAAAAATTTTAGGTGCTTTCAATTATTTTTTATATAATATTTTTAAAATAATTAAAAATATGAAGAATATTTTAGAACTTTTATTTTAAGGAAAAGTGGGGTTTAATTCACTAATTTTAAAAAATATATATATATAAAAAGAACACTCAACTTTTATAAATTAGTTTTATTTTCATTCATTTAAAAATATTTTAAAATATATCAACTTTTATAATTGTTTTATAATTTACCCTTTTACTTGATAATATTAAATTAAATTATCAAAAAAATTAATTTATCATTTCAATTTGATAAAAGTATCTTATAATAAATAAATTTTAGATTTTTTTATTATATAATTTACAAATTATATTTCAAAAATTCCAAAGATCCTCGAGTAATAAGTAATTTTTTTTTAATTCCCTAATGAATAATGATTTTATATCCTATATTATATAAATTCACTCATATTCTCAATTTTTTTTAAAAATAAAAAAAAAAAATTTAGTTGACATCAATAATAAAATAAGAAATTTTAAAAATTAAAAATACAATTAAAAGTCAAATACTTAAAAATTAAATCCAATTAAAACTAAAAAAAAAAAAAATTAAATACAATTAAATCCAAAAAACTTAAAAATTAAAAAAATAAAATATTGACTCCCATTACATTTTAAACTTTTTCTAGAATCTATAGTTTTTATTATTGTGATTTAGTTAAGTGAAAGTTCATGTTTTATTTTTATATTTTTAACTTTAAAGTTTTGTTAGTTTTAATTTTTAAAATTTCTTATTTTATTAATCTCAAATAAGTTCTCATATAAAATTGTCAATTGACATTATTAACCTTACAAGTAAAATGTCATATACGAAATAATTATCTGAATTATAAAAAAGTATATATATTTTAAAATATTTTTTAAGTGAATGAACATAAAACTAATTCATAAAATTAGCCAATCAAAACTTACTTTTCCCTTTATTTTATATATAATATTGTTATGGGATGAAAATGCTAAAAACTATTTTTCATATATGAGATTCCAAATTTAAAAAATGTTACAAAGAAACCCTACAAGTTGTTATTTTCCGTCAATGAATCCAAATTTGGGGTAGTTTCGTAATTTTAATTCATAACGTTGTTATGCCCTCTTTTTCTAATATTATATGATCATGTGCGTGTATCATTGATTTTGAGAGTGTTAGCATAGGTTTATGAGGCTAACCAAATGATTAGGGTACCACGTCCTCTTATTTTTAGTCTTTTAATGTAGATTTGCCCTAGACTATATCTTATATATAAATCAATAATAGGATAATACCATATTGAATTTGAAAAACTCTAATTAAGATTTCAAATTTTACAATTAGTAACTGTTTTTTTTTAAAAAACAACTTTTCAAAATAGTTTTTAAAAATTGTCTTTATTTGGAACCCAAAATATTTTAATTTGTTTTAAAAATAAATTTTACATTTATTTTTTTTATCATTTTACAGGTTTATATAATTATTTTTTAAAATAGTTATTAGAAAATAAGTGAAAATAAAAAAAACTAAAAGATGTTTTATTAAAATATTATGTTTTATGTTATTAAAAAAAACAAAAAAATAAAAACGGTTTCTAATTATTAAATATGTTTTCTTATTTTTATATTTAAAAAATAAAAAATTACTCTCAAAAACAGTTGTGAAACGTACTTTTACTTTTATTCATAATTCTAGTTAATTCTTAAGATTATGTGACTAATTGTTAAAATAAATTAAAATCACAAATGGCGAAAAATTAAATTGGGCCTTTTTTTAAAATTCTTTTTATTTATTTGCAGTGGTGATGGGTGCTGGGGGTTAACGCTTATAACAAATTCAATTCCAGCCGTGTGATCGTTGGATTGAGGCACATCATCGGCTAGAGATGCTAAGGTATAGACGTCTCCCCAAGGCAAGGCAACACCATATCTTTTTCTCGTCAACCTCGGGTTTGCTGATGTGTCAGCTTGAATGGATTTGCTTGGCCTTTTTATACTTTGATATCAAACTTTAGTGAACCCCTTTGTCAGAAAAGCTCAGTAATGGCCACCAAAATTACCAATAATAATTTGTGGCTTCTCCATGCCCATCAAAATAAAAAAATTAAAGAGAAGGGCAAAATGGGAAAATGGGCGGTTAAGTTTTTTGGTTTTTAAATTTTTATCCCAGCCCTTTTGGCTTTTAGAAGAGAATAATACAAGGAGTGGTGGCCACTGGCAACTGGCAACTGGCCAACAATAATAAGAGAGAAAAGGGGAGTATGGTAATTTCACAGGAGCAGTGTTTCAGATCATTGACTGGTCTGCCTTTGACCAGTCTTTTGGCATGCCATACCTGCTATTCAGTGGTACGTACTGCTGTGTACTCAGTTGAGCAGCTATTTGTCACATTTCTACCACATAAATGATAGGTGATCCCCACCCCCTCACTTCCCCCACTCTCCTTTCTCCCCACGTACCTCTCACGCCCCAATTGTGATGGAGATTCCAGGGCCGTGTTCAGTCAACCAAATTCCAACTTCCTCAGACTCCATTATAGGTTTTGAAAATGGCTCCAGCTGCACTGCAGAATGGCTATCTATCGAAACAATTTTATTTACAACTGATGTCTCATTGATTTGTATCTATTGTGAAATGTTTTTCCTTTTTTTTTTTTTTTTTTAAATATTGATTTTATCTTATTTATTTATATTTAATTTATATCGAAAATAGTACTTTTTCCATGTTATAAATGTTTTGTTGAAGTAACCATCAATAAAAATATTTGTTTAAAAATCAATTTATGCTTGAGGATAATTTTTTTATTTTTAAAAATAAAAATTATATAAATTTCAGAAACTATAATAAAAGAGAAGTGAATTTATTTTTTATTTTGAAAATTTTTAAAATTTCAAATCTTAAAAACATATTAATACTTTTGGGTCCATCGGATACCCTTTTTATTTTTATTTTTAAATTATTTTTTTATATAAAGATAAAACATTTTATATTAAATATATATATATATATATATATTTATCTTCTATGTTTACAAATTATTTTAAAAAATTACTATTTTTATATCTTACATAAAAGTTATTACTATTTATATAAAAGCATGTTTGATAATTAAAAACGGTTTTATATTAGTAAAAACAAAAAAATAAGATATTTTAAAATAACATCTTTTAATTATTTTATTTACTTGTTTTGAAAATATATTTTAAAAAATAATTATATAAATAATTAAAAATAAAACAGTACATATAAAAATTATTTTAGAATATATTTAAAATTATTAAAAATAAATAAAAAACATTTTAGGTTTTTGAATCGACTTTTGTTTTACAAAAATTGAAAAAAAAACTATTTTTTAAAATTATTTTCGAAAACAATTATCAAACAAGTCCTATGATTTGTTTAAAAATCATTATTTTTTGAATCCAAGAGCCTCAAAGGAATGCAATATTGTTCCAAATGCATATACGGCCTTGTTGAAATCCTTAGATCCAATAAGTTTTGTACATGGAGTCATCTGATACAAGAATAGACATATAGCATGGATATTTGAAGCAAAGAAAGAAACAATTAAAATGAAATTAACTGCATCAAACTGATATTTCATAATGAAAATATAAATAATGATTAATCAAAGTGATAATATTCCAACTTCCAACATGAATGAATCAGGAAATTTAGAACACGACTGAACCATCATAAGCACCATCACCTATGTACAGGGAGAATAGCTAGCCAGCTCTACCACCTCAAATGTAAATAATAATAATAATAATCGTTTTGTTAAAAATTGTTTTGTTATTTGATGGGTGAGATGGATCATGGATGAAGGGAAGATCATTGTGGAGGCGTTTGAGTCCTATCGGAAGCCAATGCAAGGATAGAATTTGCCAGGTTGTTAATGGCATCAACAAGGCCATTAATGCCTTCTCTATTGACCTCAGTTTTGGATTCCTCGATCTTTAATCTTCTCTCAAGCAAACTCAAAAGATCTCTGTGCCTTCTCTCTTCTCTCTCCTCAGAGGCTTGAATGGCTTCAGCTATAATGGAAGCACTTTTTGAAATTGCAGAACCCACTTCAATTGAGGAGCTTCCACTTGCAGTAGTAGTACCACCACTTGTGCCTTCTCCACCACCTCTTCTCCTCCTCTTTGCTGGTGAGTCTGAATACTCACTTGTATCAGAATCTGAGCTATCACACATCTCCAAAACATAAAAATATTGGAATCATTCCGATCATCAATGTATACATATAGGCTAACACAAAATAACATCACACAATACCTCAGTCAACTATCACCTTTTTCTACATATCAAAAAAAGTAAAATCAGTCGCCGCATGAATGCAAGAGAAAGAGGCATATTGAGAATGTAGGTGGAACAAACTTTTGTGAGGTCCAATGGAGAAACAAGTACTGCACAAACAACCCATCAACTTTTACAAGAAATTTAAGATTTTTTATTTTAGTTTTATTTTGCCACATTAACATGGAATCCATTACTATAAACACATCTGCATATATGCATATCCAAAATGCAACAAAGAGTAGTAGAAGAGAGGGGAGAGAGTACCTAGGGAGGGCAATGGTTGAGGATATGCAATATGAGGTTGTTGTGGTTGTTGGGGAGGTTGGGGAGGTTGTGGGGCTGATGGAGGAGGTGGCAGTGGTGGCGGCGGCGGCAGTGCCGCTACTGAAACTGGAGATGGGTTGTGGTGCTGCAACAAAGGAGGCAATGGAGGTTCAATCCTATCAACCACATAGCCAATGTTGGGAATGGATCCAAGCCCAAGGCCGCCTCCGCCACCACTCATCACCCTTTGATGAGCTGCTGCTGCTGCTGCTGTTGCCGATGTAGAACCAACACCTTTCCTTTCCACCACCTCGACCAAACCCTCGTATATTTGACGCAACATATTGGAAGGCAAGTTCTTCTCTTTCCTCTCGTTCTTGTCGATCATCCAATAAGAAGAAGAAGAAGGCCCACCATCATGATCTCCACTGTCTCCTCTCTCAGATAATAATCTCCTCTCATAGTCTCTCACTTTCTTGTAATCCCTCATCAGATTGTCCCACTTGTCATTGCACTGGTTTTGGCTCCTCAAACACCCTTTTCTCCAACAATAGTCTTCAACCCATTTCCATCTCAGCTCTGCAGGCTTGCTCCTCCCTTCATTTTCACTTCTCTTCATTCTCCTTTGATCATCCATCTTCTTTGCCTCTATTAGAATCATTGTCTCATTCACCGTCCAGTTCCCTTTCCTATAGTCCCTCATCACTGTTACAGCACTGCTACCACCTTGATCAGCCATCACCAGAATGCATGCACTGGACTACCACAACAAAGACATAAGAGAGGAAGGAGATGAACTCTAAAGGAGAAGAAAGGAGCAGGAGTAAGAGAGGACTATGATATGAAGAAGAAAGTTAGTCCAATGGCTCTTTACCTCTATCTTTTACTCTTCTTTTGGAGCCCTTGATTTGATGTGGGCGTTCAAACCAGTCAATCTCACTAAGATTGCTAGTTTAGGTAAAGGGCATTTATGGGCGTACCTAAAAGAAAGGATGAGTGGCCCTACATCAATTATAAAAATAAAATAAAAATGTGGATTTTACTTTATTTATTTTATTTGGAGTGGAATGGGCATCGGAGGTTTTGGTCCTTTTGGATTAGCAACAGAAAATGACAGAAAAGAGAAGAAATTGCATATTGTTTTTATATCCATCCTTTGCAATTTTCAACCTTTAGTTTAATCGCTCTCCTTTTAAAAATCCTCAAGAATCTTCAAAGTCTAAAGCTGAAATCCAAAACTAGTAATACAAACCACTACTCTCTCCCTCCCACAAAGTTGAGGAAACCATGTGTGAAAGAGATGTCAAGTATAAAAAGGCCAAGCAAATCCATTCAAACTGACAGATCAACAAACCCGAGGCTGAAGGAGCAAAGGTCTAGTGTTTGCTTGCGTTGGGGACACCTCTACACCACAACACCAGTGCCCATAAACGTGTCTCATCCCCCAACGATCGGACGGCTAGAATTGAATTTGTTCCATGAGCTTGTAATAATGGCCAAATAAGCTTATAAATACAAATGTTATACATGCAAAGCATTTAAGCTTCAGTTACAAGTTAAGGTCGAAATTTAAGGGATAATAATAATATTATAAAACTTTTATTAAACATGAAAAAACATCTTGCATAAAATATTTATTGTTGATATTATTCTATATATATCTTGGATAAGTTACATCTATTTTAATACATAAGTAGTATATTAATGTGTCCAAGGTTTAAATATAAAATGATCATATTGCATGGCATTAGGTGTATATAGGAGTTTATGGTTATTAATTTCTTTCAAACTAAAAAATTTAGTTTATGATTGTAAAAGAAAGTTGGCAATCTCTTTCAGTTGATTGCAATGCATAATTTCTATGTTATATGTGTGATTCAGTTTAGTCATAGGAGTAATTCAGTTTACAACTTATGCATTGACATTTTTTTTTGTGTTAGATAGGGGTCACTAACTAGATAGTTTCACTAAATGATAATATTAAAAATGTTGAACATGACTAGTATGTTAGGAAGTGTTCTTAATTTTGAAGGGACTAATAGATTCAAAATTCCTATATTGTACACTTTGATTTGCCCATGCATATTATCCTAAGATCTATAATTGGAGTACAATGGAGTGAGTAATATATTGAGCTTGTTGGGTTTATTAATTCCAGTAAAGAATTCATGTAAAAAATATACTTTTGGTTGATGATGTATGATCACACTAATATGAGTTTAGTGGTTTCATATATATATATAAAGAACGGTTCGGAACAAAGAAATGATGAAGAACTAAAGTTGTATGGATTCACAAAGACCTTGTATAGGAGCTAAAAAAAGAAATAGAAATATTGAAATAGTTCTAATGATTCAATAATATTATTACTTCAATTCAAAGTTCTTAGTTACTTTGACTGGATGAATGTTGTTGATGAAGGTTAATGACAATAGGTATTCTCAATAAAGGCACCATGATATCTAATGGAATTAAGACAAAGTGTCCATTTAGGTGATCTTAAGGATCTATGATTAGGAAAACTATGGTCGTAGTAATTCCTTTATTAGAACTTAACATAGGCTCTTCATGAACTAGAGTATGTTAGTTGACAACATAATATGAAGATCTGTAACTCAAGAATTGGAGAGGTAATCTTGAGAGGATGATAACTCATGCCTTATTAGACCATGGACACCAGTTCATAAGAAGTTTATATGTGAAGGATGGTAGGTCACAGACTTGAGCTTTGTCTTGTTCTAATATCATAAGATATTGGAATACAATTGACTCTCTATAATGGAATGTTGAGTCAATTTCAAAATTGGATTACTAAGGAGCCAATATTTTCCTAGGGGTCTTAGTGGTCCCCATTCAAGCTTTTAATTCATGCTAAAAAGTTTGTTTAAGGGAATTGTGGGTTTGTAATTCATAAGTGTCGTTAAAGGAGTTTAGATAAAAATGCAAGGTTGCATTGGATCTTACGAATCATCTTCTAGACTAGGCTAATTAATTAATTGAAGCCTAATAGAGCTAATAAATAAATTATGACCCAATAAGCTAGATTAAGTCACCTAAGCTCAAATTGGGCTAAACTCACTTAAACCATAAGGAAGCCTACCCCCTTATAGGTTTTGAGTTTCACTCTTAGTCAGTTTGTCTTCCAAACTCCATAGAGAAAACCCTAGTCTCCCCTCTAGATAGGAGATCACCTTTCTCTTGTGCCAAGACCCATGAAATGGAGTAATCAAGTGGAAGATCATTGGGTCTATGAGATCTACAATGCTATCAAAGTTACTTCATCGGATTGAAATTGATTTGGGAACATTTAGATCTTAGATATGATAAACTAAATATCTAGATTAGTTTTAACTACCATATTTTTCTATATACATAGATTTAGAGAGATTTAGGATAGATTGCATGCCTCCTATATGATCTAGGGCTAGGGATGAAGTTGTAGGGAAACTTTTATCTATGTGTTCCTTACACCCAAATTAGGTTAGGTACATGTGAATATTTCCTAGGCTTTATCTAAATATTATGCACAATGACACAAGCAATTTTAAACAATAGTAAGATTTAAATATAAAAAAAGAAAACTTCTCCTTGATTTGGATGTTCCCAAATCAAATCCATGAGGTGAAGTATCTAAATGAAGTCATTGAAAGTCTCGTAAGCCCATGATATTCCACTTGATGGCTCTTCTTTGATCTTGATACTCAATTGGTGGGGAGAAAGTGAGGATGAAGACTATGACTCTTTCTTTCTTTGGATGTAGAAAATAACTCTCTTGAAAACCCTAACCCTAAGGGGTATTTATAGGGTTCTCTAACTAGGCTTAAGTGACTTCAGCTCATACGGGCTTAGGTCACTAACCTAGCCCAAATTAGGTCCTAATTGATTAATTAAGCTCATAGGGTCATCTAATTAAAACAATTAGCCCAATCCAAATACCTTATTCACTAATCCTTGTGCAACCTCGCATAATTATCCAAAATGCCTTTATACATAAAAGTGAATCTAGAGTTAATGCAACCCTCATAGACTATGTCATTAAGGTATATGAGCTCGAGTAGGGACTATTGGGACTCATAGGAGCACTAGCTCTCTTAGAATGCACTTCTAAAGTTAATTCAATATCATACTATAGAGAATCAATTGCACACCAATACCCTATGTAAATAACAATAAGATGAACATGATGTAACAAATTGAGATTTATAAATTAATTTATTTATGTTTTTTGGTTTCCTTTTATTATCTCAATTGCATTAATTGTTTATTTGAGCATACACGCCCCGCATCGCTTACATTGTAAATGACTTGTGTGTATTAGGAGTTGCATAAAAGACCTAAGTCATGAGTTCTTTGTAGAGTGATGAGTTGTCCATAATCAATTCATAGATTTGGGCAATCCGTCTAAGATTATAATATGCTACATCCTAATTGGAAAAATGACTTGTCTTTATAGTCGAGATGGTTTTTTCATGGTGAGTGCATTAGTGCACGTGATGGGCATTGGACAGGATCTACAATGAATCATGATGTAAGGCTATCAATTGTCATGATTCACCAAGCTACTATACTACACCTTAAGAGGATATTGAGCCTATACCAAAGTCAACATGAGGCTTTGACCTATGGGTCAAACCTAAGGTGGTCATATATCTCTATGGATTGGGTCACTATTGATGAAGGTTGGTGACAATATGTATTCTTAATAAAAGCACCATGATATCTCAGGGATTGAGACAAAGTGTCCCCTTAGGTGATCCAAAAGACATGTGATCTAGAAGATTATGGTCATAGCATTTCATTTAATGAAAAGTTGACATATGCTCCTTGGAGTTAAAGTGTGTCAATTGATCATAAAATAAGTGAGATTTGTAACTCAATGATTGAAGAGGTAATCTAGATAGGTGATATCATTACCTTTTTAAATTATGTATACCAATTAATAGGGAGTCTACATATAGTGGATAGTAAGTCACAAAACCGTGATTCATCTCGTTGTTATTTACATAGGGTATTGGAGTGTAGTTGATTCTTTTTAGTGATATGATGAATCAACTTCAAAATTGGATTTTGAGGAAGTTAGTTCTCCCATGGGTTCTCATGGACACTACTCTAAGCTCATGTAACATGATGACACGGTTTATGAGGGTTGGATTGACTTTTGGTTCACTCTTATGCAGAAGAGCTTTTTGGTAATTGCATAAGGTTGCATAGGGGATAGTGAACAAGTTCTCTAAATTGGGCTAATTTATTAATTAGATGACCTTATGTGATTAATTAATCAATTAAGACCCGTTTTGGGCTAGATTAAGTGACTCAATCCTTAGCGGGCTCAAATCACTTAAGCCTAGTAGAGCAACCCTATAAATACCCCCTTAGGGGTTAGGGTTTCTATCACTTTTGAGAGACAATTGTCTTCCACCTCCAAAGAGAGAGAGAAAGAGAGAGAGAGCCTAGGATTCTTCCCTTTTAAAGCCCACATTCTGGAGTACCAAGATTGTGGTTTAAGTCATCGGACAGAAAATCTTGGGCATATGAGACCTCTAGATTCTTTTGGCTCCATCTTCCTCGTGCGAAATTGATTTGGGAACATTTAAATCAAAAGTAAAGTTTTCTAATGTTTTTCTTTTTTATCCTAGATTTTTTAAAAATATGATTTTTGCTTCTGTTGCATAGGGTTTAGAAGCTTAGGGTAGTTTTTCATGTGTTGTACGATCTCAGATATGGGAATGAAGAGATCCAAGGTTCCCAACAACTAGTATCAGAGCCTTATGATAGGATTTTTCATGTTAGATATACTCTAGGGTGTGCCAACTCTATTTTGTAGGGTTTATTTTTTATCCCATGGCCGCAAGGATAAATGTATGTTGGTTTTCTATGTAATATGATGGTTATAATTGTGAATGGTTGAATGTTTGGATTTGTTTCTTTACTTAGATTCAGTTGTAAGCTCCATGGTTAGGAGTATATATTTTAAATATTTCAATAACTTTTTTTTTTTTGTTCTTAGACAAATAGTAAGCTCCGTTTCAATGAAGTATAAGACTTTTCATTGGTGTAAAAATAAGATTTTTATTCGTTTTTGAAGACCCAAAAGCGGAGGATTATGTTTTATATCATTCACGAACATCTATGACATAGAAAACAATCGAAAAAGATGAGCCTTTCAAAGAAATAATGGCTGGGGAAGTTTGAAAAACAACCTTGGGTGTGTAGGTTAGGAATGTAATGCTTGAGTGCTGATCTCAGTGCTTGAGCAACTTGGGCACTTGAGTAGTCACTTATAACGCTCGAGTAGTATTGCTGATCGTGTGGTACTTCCAATGGTGATATGTTGCTTCTAGTGTCCCACAAAATTTTTGGGCACAGCAGATGCACAATATAATTTCAGTAAATTTGGACCTTTTTTTATCCAAATAGGTTACTAATTTTATGCAACAGGATCCCTAAGGCCATAGGATGTAGTTTATTATCTTACTATTTATTTTATTTAGCATGTATTAAATAAATAATAAATAATAAATTGGAAAAGTAATTTTGGTTTTTTCTTAAGAAAATAAATTTTCATGAGAAGTTTTTTTTTTTTCTAATGTTATTTTTCTTAGAGATGGTTATTGTTAAATGATATTGTTAATCCCTTTTAGATTATCCACTTGGTTGGATAGGTGGTTCTCTAAGTTTTTCCCCCTCATAGAAGGAGAATCACACCTATCATTGGCCTTCCAAGCTCTCTCATTTGAGAAAAGGATAAAACTGTTTTGTATATGGATAGTTTAAGGATAAAGGAATAATAGATCAATTCTTTTAACATAAGAGTTCCAGTTTAAGAAATAAATAACAGATTTGGAAAATCTCATGATAAATAATTTATTTTAAGAAAAGTTACCATAATTATTAAAAGTCTTTCTTTTCTAAAACATTAAGTGGGAGAGGCCTTAGCAAAGCCCACAACCTCCATTGTGCAACCCATATTGATTTGGGTTCATCACCATCCCACTGGTGGGTTAGGCCTTAAGAATCGAGGGATATTAACTCTCATTTAGGATGAGACTATACATGTCTATAGTGGGAGCATCTACTCCACCTATAGTTTTCACTTAGTGACATTAATAGTTCAAGGACAATGGTTATATACTTAACATGTGATATGGAGTGGTTGAATCGCTCATCATGGTCCCACTTGATAATCCATGGGTCAAATTAAAAGGTATGTTGCTCTTGCCTTGTGGTTAAGGCGGGGAGATCAATATAAGAGGGTCTCTAACTAGTAATAAGGTTATGACTTGCCCATCATAGGCTTGATTATTATGATACTAGGATACCTTGCAAAAGAATATGAAGTTTGAGAGCATTGCATTTTTTCTAAATTAATTACTAACTTGTTGTGTATGCTCAAATATTTAATGCATGGTTTTATTGCTATTATAGATATCATATCTTATAATCTAATTAATCTCATTCTTATTACTAATAATTTGATCAGGCCAAACTATGTGAATTGGAAAAGGAATTTAGATATAGTAATCACTTCAGAGAAGATAAAGTGGGTAATTCAGGAAATTTCTCTTTCTACACCTAATGAACATTCAACTCAGGAGGAGAAGGACAATTATCATAGTTGGTAGAGGGCGGATTCAAAGACCAAGTGTATCATACTTGGGTTTTGGATAACATACTACAACATTAGCATGTGTTTATGCCAACAACTTATGATATTCTTGACAGTCTCTATGAGATGTTTGATGGCAAGAGCAGGCCAACTAGGCAAACTACTCTTAAAGCTATTATGGATACTAAGATATTAGAAGGAACTCCCATTAGAGATCATATGATTTGTATGATTAGGCTCTTAGCGAGATGAAGATCATTGGAGCTAAGATAAATGGAGAAACCTAGGTTGACATGTTTCTAGAAACCTTATCAGATTTTTTCAAGCAGTTCAAACTCAACTATAATATGAATAAGATGGTGATGAGATTAACTGAACTAATGAGAGAACTAAAGATGGTTGAGGGGATTCTTAAGGACCAGAAAGGTATTCATATGGTAGTGAAGGGTTTTTCAAGTTCTTCTAGCTAGAAGAATAAGAACACTATAGAGTCCACTAAGTGGAAAGGAAAGTTCAAGGGTAAAGGGGAGAAGAAAAAGAGCAAGGGTTAGGACAAATGTTTCCTTTTTGGTCAAAAAGGCCATTAGAAAAGGAATTCCCTAAGTTCCTAAAGAGACAGTCAAGTATGCATCATTATCTTCTAGTTGAATCATGTTTAGCATTGAATTCCAGTAATTTTTTATGGATTGATTCTAAGGCTATTGATCATATTTGTAATTCGTTATAAGGGTTTCAATTAAAGAGAAGGCTGAATGATGGGGGTATGTACTTGACATTAGTTTTTTAAGCAAGAGTTGTAGTGCAAGTAGTAGATGTTACCTTTATGTTAGATTATAGTTGTCTTCTAAAGTTAAAAGATTGTCTTTATGGTCCTAAGTCTAAAAAGAATTTGATTTTGGTTTTTAGTTTATGTAAACAAAATTATTCATCGGTTTTTAATAATAAATAAGTTTTTTTATTTTATTAAAAAGGGTGATTTGTTTATATGCATAGGATCATTGATAGATAATCTTTATTGTATGACTATTATCTATTTTTCCAAGTAATGAGAATTATCATATCATATGTGAAAGAAAGAAGCCTACCACTAATCAAACATATTTTTAGCACCTAATCTAAACAATATCCAAAGATTAGTCAAGTCTAGAATTTTACCTCATTTGATTCTAGAACATCTTCCAGTCTATGAATCTTATATAAAAGGTAAAATGACTAAGATACCCTTTATTAATAAAAGGTATAGAGCCAAGAAGTGTTTGGAGTTAGGGCACACTAAAGTGTGTGTGCCTTTTAATGTCCATGCACAGGGAGAGTATAACTACTTCATCATGTTTATGGATTATTAATTTAGGTTTGAATACGTTTACCTGATACATAGAAAGTTAGATGCCTTCGATAAATTCATTGAATTTAAGGCGAAATAAAAAAACCAATCCGGTAAACATATCAAGGCACTTCGATTTGATCAGGGTAGGGCATACATGTCTACTCAGTTTGATTCTTTTAAGGAGCATATGATTATATCCTAGTTGAGTGCACCTAGAACTCCATAACAAAATAGAGTAGCGGAAAAAAAAATTGAATGTTGATGGACATGGTAAGATCTATTAGCCCGAGAGTTCTCCTAATCGTGCTTTGATGATAACAAACCATGGTTAAGTTGCTAATTGGTTTGAATTATAAAGAATTTTAGGTTTTAGTTTGGAAAATCAAAAGTATTTTCGAGAAATTCATCAAAAGACCTAATGGATGCAAGATCAAGACAATTGGAAGACTTTTCAATTATAGGAAACATATGTAAGATGAATGCATGGGTGCACTTAGAATTTTCATATATTTTCATGCATTTTTAAAAACTTGGTTAATGCATTAAAGTTACGTTTCCATCAAAACTCGAGTTTTATCAAATAAACCTTAGTTAAATCATTTCAAAATTGGCATATTAACTTACTTAAAGACCTTGCCTATGTGTCAAAACTGAATAAAACATAAACAAAAAAGAGGTTTTCAGGCAAAAAATGGTGAGTTGGTCGAGGCACTGGTCAATTGGCTCAATCGATTAGGGTACTGGTCGACCGCTTATGTCTTCCTAGTCAAGGTCCAGTCGAGAGATGCAAAAAATATTCTCTCTCTTCCAATAGCCTTGCATTCCTGGTCGATGGCCATGCTTTTCCGATCGAGGTCTAGTTGAGGCCTAACAGTCACTTGCCATGCATTTATTGCCCAATGGCTAATCAATCGAACGACCCTCATCTCGATCGGTTGAGGTTGCTTTTTGAAATTTTGGCTCTGAGGCTAGAAAACTATAAATTGAGAGCTCCACTTCATTTATGAGCAAGAGAACACTTGCATTTATTTATTTACCTACTTTTTCTTGACTCAAAAGCTCTCTATTATTTTCTTGGTGCATTAAATCTCCATTTTCATATTCCTTAGTGCATCCTTGTGATTCTTCCTAGCATTTAGGTTGTATTTGAGCCCTTATTGAGTTAGGTTGGGTGATTTAAATTTTTTATTTGAGTGTTAAAGGCTTCAAGTGAGCATAGACTTGAAGGGATTGTGTAAGAGCCCATTGGAGCCGGAATCCAAGTGTAAAGGTATTGGAAGCTTGGTTAAAGCTTCAAGTATAGGGGAACCCTCAATTGGTTAGGAGCTTAAGGAGAGTGGACCTAGGCAAGAGGTGTCCAACCACTATAAAATATGAGTTTGCTTTCTCTAACCTTATCTCTTTATATTTGTGTTTCTTTTGCTTGAATTTGTTATATTTTAAAAAATAATTTTTAAACCCTATTCACCCACTGATTACTACTCAAAAAGTGTTATTTGATAGCTTGTAATTAACTCTTTTAAACACTTTTGAGTAGTATTTATTACCTTTTAACTCAATTGGCATGTTAAGGACCCTAGCAATCGTTTCTAATCAAATTGTGTTAAGTTTTGGTGTTTTTAATAGCTTTTTGATCACCAAAGCAATTTAAGATGAGGGAGAACTTTATATAATCCATGGCAAAGAAAATGGAAGCTCATTTACAAGAAGAATTCAAGCTTTAGAGCTTCGTAGTTCTTTGCCAAAGCCAAATCAAGGATGCAAGGAGGAAAAATAGAGGAATCTAACAAGAAATTCAAGAGGACAGCAACTGTTGGACATATTTCGAGTGCTTTCTGGAGTCCATTTCATGCATACTATATTTCGTTTTGAAGCTGGGGAAGTCAGGAGTCCAACACTTCAAACGGTGTGCAAATTGGAGTTGAAACGAAGAAGTTATGGCCATTTGAAGACAACCGCACAAAGTTGAGCTAAAATCTCGCAGCTGCGAAAATTTCGCAGCCCAAAGCCCATTTCGCAGCTGCGAAATGGGCTGCGAAATGAAATCCATTTGCGAAATTTCGCAAGGTGTTTCGCAGCTATGAAACCACCTGTAAGCACACGTGTGCCACTTCACAAGTTGAAACTCCATCTTCGCAACTGCGAACCACGTTGCGAAATCACCTCCAAGCTGCGAAACAAGTTACAAATCATCTCCAAGTTGCGGAATCACCTCCAAGTTGTGAAATCACAAATTCAACTTGCAGAATCAAAGTTCAAACTTGCAAAATGGATAATTCAACATGTGAATCACCTTGCGAAATCCACCTGTGCAATCTCAGATATTTGCAACCGACTCAGTTAGATTTTTTCTCAAGATATTTTGTAAATTTCTATTTTCTCCTTGTAATCAGTCAAAGATATTATTGGGATATTTCTTAGAAAATATCTTCTCTATATATATCTTTGAACCAATGTAAAGAATACGAATATATGATATATCAGATATGTAATCGACGATAGTAAGAAATATATCTACAGAGCACTTGCTCTGCTTTTCCTTCATATTTTTGTTTTCTCGTTATTTTTATTTCTAGCAAATCAAACTCTAAAGATGTTTCTTCAGAGGATGAGTGGCTAGGCTCTTCGTCTCTTGGAGTGAAGAAAGTCGGGTAAGTTTCCGAATGCAAAATTGGAAGTTTTGTTGTTTCAATTATTAATGAAGAGAAAGTGTGACCCGTTAATGGTTTTTATCTTTTTAGTTAACTTAAAACGCCTTTAAATCACTTGGGCCAACACTTGGTAAGGCAAGTGATCTCCATCCATTGAGATGCACTAGTTTATCTCTTGCGAGCCTTTGGGAGGTGGTTTGAAGGTAGGATTTTCTAGAATAGCCAACACTTGGTAAGCTTTTGGACTCTAAGGAGACATCCATTAGTTATCTCTTGCGAGCTTGTGAAGGGAAATCCAAGGTTAAGGATCACCTTGAATGGTAAATGCTATGTGAGAGGCACGAGCCATTCCAAGATGAATCAGTGAGAGAGATTTAGTGTTTGAACCCATTAAAGGGAAGCATCTGTACCACACTGGTTCGGGAAATAACTATATGTTAAATCCCCAATGCGAGGAAAAGAAACAAGTGACCAAAACTCTCTTTTTGTATTAGGAACCTAAGCCTAGTGATCTGAAACTCCAAGAAACACTTTTCTTTGTAATTAAAATTAGTTACTATTTTTGTTAGCTTAAAATCAACCTTTTCAAACATCTTTATGTTTTCTTTTAAAGCTAACCTTGAAATGAAAAAGCACCAATTCAGCTTTAAATTAATATCAATTGTGAAGTGAAAACCCATCCCAATGAACGATCCTAGAGCCACTATGCTATGCTAGCTGAGGCTATCCTAGTACATGGTGTAATAGGTTATAAATTTTGTTGATTACTCCCGTCTGAGGATCGCAATCAAGGAACACCAGCTGGACACGAATCAAATGGCACTGTTGTCGGGGACCATTGAGAGGACATGAATCAGTTGATACACCAATTGGGAACGAATCACCCACCCTCTTGGGTGTTTTCCCTGTCGAGATTAGCCTTTATTTTCTCAAGATCTATGATGAGTTTATCATCACTTCTTGTATCCTTTTAGAGATATGCCTTGGAGAACGCAATGCACATTCTCAACCTAGTGCCTTTTAATTTGGTACCTTAACTCCTAATGAGATGTGGAAAGGTCGTAAACCTAGTTTCTAAAATATTCACATTTAGGGGTACCCAACACATGTGCTGAAACCAAAAGTAGACAAGTTCGAAGCAAGGTTTGAGGTATGCCGATTCATAAGGTATCCAAAAGGAATGAGAAGGCATTGCTTTTATGTATTTGTTAGAACAAATGCTAGATTTCTAGAAGAGAACTATATGATGAATAATAGGGTAAAACGTGATATAGATTACAAAGCACTTAAAGTCAACACTCCACATTAGCATAGGGGACCATGGATCTAGAGGTTCCTACACTTACCAGTCCAGTTAGTTCTAATACACTAGTGTTTTGTTGTAGTGGGAGGGTTGTTATACAACCATGTAGGTTTATGTATTGGGAAGAGTCTTTTGAAGTGATTCTAGAAAAACATGAGACTGATCCCACGGGTTACGATTAAGCAATGAGCAATTATGATGCTATTCTTTTGCAAGAAGTTATGAAGGTAGAATTAGAATCTATGTATTCTAATAAAGTTTGTGATCTTGTAAAAGCACCTTAAGAGATAAAACCCATAATGTGTAAGTGAGTCTACAAGAGGAAGAGATGAGTAGTTGGAAAGATCGAAAAGTATAAGGCTAGGCTAGTAGCGAAAGGATATAGTCAAAAACCTAGTTTCGACTATGAGAAGACTTTCTCACCAGTAGCCATGCCAATCTATCAGAATGTTGCTATCCATTGCGACGCATCTTGATTATGAGATATGAAAAATGGATGTCAAGATAGCGTTCTTGAACAATGCTCTTGAAGAGAGCATCGATATGATGCAACTAGATGGATTCATAGCAAATGGCCAAGAACACCTTATGTGTAAGTTGCATAAATTTATTTATGGACTAAAAAAAACATCTCGCTGATGGAATAAGCTTTTTGATTAGGCTATCAAGACTCTTGATTTTGATCAAAATGAGGATGAGCCTTGTGAGAACAAGAAGACACAAGAAAGCATGGTGATGTTTTTGGTCTTGTACGTTGATGACATTCTAGTCATTGGGAATGATATGGGGTCATTGTTGTCAGTCAAGATTTGGTTATCTACTTAGTTCCAAATGAAAGATTTGGGTGAGGTGCAATATATTCTTGGGATAAAGGTCTTTTAGGATCTTAAGAATAGGAAGATTACATGGTCTCAGGACACCTACATTGACAAGCTTTTGGTCAAGTATGTAATGCAAGACTTCAAGAAGGGTTTGTTACCTTTCAGGCATGGAGTGCCTTTTTCTCATAATTAGTGCCTTAAGGCAACTGAGGAGAAAGATCGCATGAAGGCAATACCCTATGCTTTTGTGGTGGGTAGCCTTATATATGCGATGTTATATACTAGGCTAGATATTTGCTTTGCTGTAAGGATGGTAAGTAGATATCAATCCAATCCAAGCATGGAGCATTGGATGGTAGTTAAACATATACTAAACTATCTTCGGAAATTGAGAGATTATATGCTAGTTTATCATTGTGATGAGTTGTTACCCCTTTGATCGTCATAAGGATAGTTTAGGTATTAGATGTGTTCCCAACAAGATTTAGGGTTAGCGGGAGTTTGTTGGGATTGTGCCCTGGAAAACATGACATGATGTAACAAATTGAGATTGATTTATAAATTTATTTATTTATGTTTCTTGGTTTCTCTTAATTATCCCATTGTATTAATTGGTTATTTGAGCATACAAGCCCCACATCACTTGTATTGTACATAACTTGGGTACATTAGTAGTTGCGTAGAAGATCCAAGTTATGGGTTTCTTGTAGAGTGATGAGTTGTCCACAGTCGATTCATGGATTGAGGCATTCCATTTGAGAATGTAGTGCAATACCTTCTAATTAAAGGGATGTCTTATCTTGGCTATTGGGATGGTTTTCCCATGGTGAGTGTACTAGTGCATGTGATGCACATTAGACAAGACCTACGGTGAATCATGACGTAAGACTATCAATTGTCATGATTCACCAAGCTACTGTACTATTTGGACTCCTTGAGATGATATTGAGACTACGCTAAAGTAATCAATAAGAGGCTTTGACCCATGGGTGAGACCCTTAAGTGGTCATATATCCCTCTGGATTGGGTCACTGTTGATGGAAGTTAATAGCAACAGGTATTCTTAATAAAGGCACCATGATATCTCATGTATTGAGGTAGTGTGCCCCATTGTTTTATCCAAAGGACATGTGATCTAGAAGACTATGGCCATAACACTTCCTTTAGAGGGAATTTGACATATGATCCTTAGAGTTAGAGCATGTCAATTGATCACATAATAAGCGAGATTTGTAACTCAAGGATTGGAGAAGTAATCTAAATAGGTGATAACACTACCTTATTAGATTACAAACACCAGTTCATGGGGAGTTTACATGCAGTGAATAGTAGGTCATGGACCCGACCTTTGTCTTGTTGTTATTTATATAAGATACTGGAGTACAATTGATTATCTTTAGTGGAATGTTGAATTAACTTCATAATTGAATTGATTTATTAGATTTTTATTGAGGTTGTTATGTTGATTATTCTGGTGATTATTATTTTTCCTAACATATATCAATATATATTCCAAATATTAACAATAATATTATTTTTATCCCTAACCAATTGCAGGGTATCCCTAAGATTTAAAAATCATATTTCAATATCCATAAAGATTCTAGGTATAACTATTTATTTATTTAGGACATCCCCAATATCTTTTGAGATAAAGTTTTGATGTGACATAAATTTTTATTTAAATTTTTTAAATCATTGATTCATCCCCCTCTAGGTGTTCCCTATTGGACTTTAGGTTGTTTTTCAAGTGGTATTAAGAGCAAGACCATTTTTCAATTGGTATTAGAGCGAGATAAAAACTAATTCTTTATCCTATTATATTATTTAAAAATCATTTTTTATTGGGCATATAGGATAAAAATCAATTTTTTATTGATCTTGTAAGTTCGATATGGAACAAAAAAAAAGTAGTGCTATTTTGATAGTCTTCCCTACTTTGATGAGAATAATTACTCCCATTGGAAAACACGAATGATGTTTTTCCTTCAAATGAAAGACGCAAAGGTATGGAATTCAGTTGAATATGCTTGGGGACCACCATTAATCCTTGAAGCTTAAGGAAGATCAATAGGAGAACCTAAACCTAAACATGTATGGGACAAAGTCGATAATTAAGGTAGTGAAGTCAACTAAGGCTTTATTTAGTATTTTTAATGGAGTTTATCTAGATGAGTTTTGTAGGATAACAAATTGAAAACGTGCAAGGAAAACATGAGACATTCTTCAAGTCACTCATGAAGGTACGTCTTTTGTAAAGATCTTTAAGTTACAAATACTTGCTACTTAGTTTGAGAATATTGGGATGCATGAAAATCAAACTCTTTCTTTCTTTTATTTTGAATTAAGTGATATTGTAAATTTCTTGTCTAGCCTTGGAGAACCTTTTCCAAATTCTAAGGTAGTTAGAAAAATATTGAGATCACTTCCAGAGAGATTTAGACCTAAAGTACTGCTATAAAGAAGAGTAAGGACATCAATTCCATGAGAGTTGATGAACTTGTAGGCTCCATTCAAACATATGAGATGACCCTACCTAATTCCCAAAAGCCTAATGACTCTTCCTTTAAGGCTTCTAAGAACGAGGAGAAAGATATTGAAATGTCATATGATATAACTAGTGATGAATTGACACATATGGCCAAAAGAATTAAAAGGGTCATGAAATTCAATAAAAGGTTCTACAAGAACTAGGAATCTAGAAAAGGAAAAAAGACCTAATGAACAAACATCCGATGTGAAAGAAAAATATTCATCTAAAGGTAAGAAATTTGAATGCTTTAATTGTGAAGGTCTCAAACACTATGCTTAAGATTGTCCTAGCCCAAAGATACCAAAAAGTCTATGCAAGCAACATGGAGTGACATAGATTCTAAATAAAGGGCTTCCACGGCTTCTAAAGATGCAATGTATGATTCCAATGACATATTAGCTTTTGTTGCATCAATGGATCCTATGAATGATACTAATTATGATAGTGATAGTGATGATAATGAGTTTATTGATAAACAAAGGGCTGAATTTTTGGATAATCTTGTTGTTGAGCATAAAAAATTAATTAAGAGTTATATGAAAAATCATGATGTTCTTGAAGCTCATAAAAACAAGATTGATGTGCTTAGTGTTGAAAAGACTAATTTACTTGAAAAAAATAGGTTTCTTGAATCTAAACATTATTCTCTCCTTGAGAAGAATAATGCTTTTACTCAAGAGATCAAGAATGATAAGCCTTCTTTATATGTAAATGAAAATTTTCACCCTACAACTAAAGTGCTTAATGAAATACTTGATAAATGCAAGACCCATGGTGATAAAAGAGGTTTAGGGTATATTAACAAAGATGAAACTCCCTATGGTGGAGAAACTATGTTTGTTAGAGGTAAGGATGATACCCCTAACCAAGTAGAATCTCTTAAAAAGACATCACTATGCACACTTTAAGAAAACTGGACATAATCAATTTAGATGCTACACTAGATTTCTTGAAAGGTTTGAAACTCAAATGAATAGACTTATAAATGACTTTAATTCCCTTAAAAATAACATCTTGAAGAATGGGAAATGGAATAAAACCAATCAGAAACCTAGAAATCAATTTAGTTCCTCCAAGTTACTACCTAGGATTAAACAAGTTTGGTTGAGAAAGAATAGGTTTAAATGTCAAGTTGTGTTCAATGTTCTTAAAGCTAAATTTTTTAGATAGTGATACCTTGATAGTGGCTGCTCTAGACATAGGATACAAATCCTCATTTACATTCCTTGAAAACTATGGTGGTGGGGTTGTTAATTTTAAAGATAGAAGACTAGCTTGATTAAAAGGCAAGGGCAGTATAGCTATCCTCAGTTATCCTAAACTAGATGGAGTTCTATATGTAAAAGGACTAAAGGCATACCTCTTAAGAATTGGTCAAATGTGTGACAAAGACTATAAAGTGAATTTTTACCAAGAATTATGCGAGGTAGTCAATGAAGAGGGAAAGATAGTCATCATAGGACATAAGACTATGGATAATTGTTATGCCATAAATGTTAACTCTAGAACTCCTCTCGTGTGTAGTAAGGTAAAGCTTGATCCTATTGAATTATGACATCGAAGGTTAGGTCACATAAACTATAGAGACCTTGTGCACTTAGTGAATACTGAAAAAGTTAGAGGTAACCTAGACTTAGTAGTGAACCTAAACCCATTTATGGTGAACGCATGAAAGACAAACAAACTATGAGTTCACACAAGAAGGTTAAGGAGATAAAGACCATTAGACCTTTAGATCTTCTTCACATAGATTGTACGGGTCCAATACGAATTGAAAGTAGAGGTGTTAAAAGATACGTCCTTATAGTTGTAGATGATTTTTCAAGATACTCATTTGTGAGTTTTCTTAGGGAGAAATTTGAGGCCATAAAACATTTGAAGTGTTTAAATACAAGTGGAAATTGGCTATCTAATTGTAACGATTAAGAGTGATAGGGGGAAAGAATTTGACAATGTGGATATTGACCTCTTTTGCCAGTTTAAAGGAATTAAACATGAATATTCAGCCCCTAGGACTCCTCAACAGAAAAGAGTAGTTGAAAGAATAATAAAATGCTATAAGAGATGGATAGGGTGATGATTCATATGCATAATACCCCTATGCAATTTTAAGCAGAAGTTATTAATACAACCTATTATACTACCTATAGAATTTTTCTTAGGCCAGGAACAAAGTAGACATCTTTTGAGTTATGGACTGGGAGAAAACCTAAGCTTAAATATTTTAAGACCTTTGGCACGAAAAGCTATATACTCAAAGATAAGGAAAACCTTGGTAAATTTGATGCTAAATTTGATGTAGGTCTCTTCCTAGGCCATTCTCTTTCTAGTAAAGCTTATAAGGTGAATAATCAAAATTCAAAAGTCATCCAGGAATCTTCTAATGTGGTTATAAATGATATTGGGTATGATTAGGATATAATTGATAAACAAATTTTAACCTAAGAATCAATTGGGGATAACCCTAAAGACTTGGAGACTATAAAAGAAAACCCTAATGATATCTCTGAAAGAAACATTGACCCTAATAATATGAAGATGTCCCTTTAGATGACACTCCTAAAGAACTAAGAAATAAACATAGATCCAGAATACATAAGAACCACCCAATCTCAAATGTTATAAGAAATATGAATGAACGTGTTATTACTAGGAGACAATCAAGATTAAATAAGATGTGTCTTGTATGCTATACTTCCCAAATTGAGCCAAAGAATATGAAGGAAGCTTTAGGAGATGAATCTTGGACTACTGCACTCCAGGAAGAGTTAAATTAATCCACTAGGAATGATATGTGGTACTTAGTCCCTAGACCTAAAGATAAACATGTCATGGGTACAAAATGGATTTTCAAGAATAAATAAGATGAAAATAGGGTCATTGTAAGAAATAAAGCAATGATAGTTGCCCAATGACACTCATAGATAAAGGGGATTGATTATGAAGATACATTTGCACCTATAGCCAGTTTAGAATCAATTAGGATACTTTTGGCAATAACAACTCCTTGAGGATAAAGCTTTACCAAATGGATGTCAAGAGTGCATTTCTAAATGGAATTCTGAGTGAAGAAGTTTATGGTAAGCAATCTAAGGGATTCAAGGATCCAAAATTCCCTAATCATGTCGATAGGTTAAAGAAAGCCCTTTATAAATTAAAGCAAACTCCTAGAGCTTGGTATGAGAGTCTCACACTATCTTTACGATAAAAAGTTTGAAAGAGAGGGAGTTGATAGAACCTTGTTTATAAATAGATCAAATGATGAGTTGTTAGTAGTTCAGATTTATTTTGATGATATAGTTTTTGGAGTTACCTCTAGTGACCTTGCCCCTAGTTTTGCTGAGGAAATGAAGACTAAATTTGAGATGAGTATGGTAAGTGACTTAGCCTCCTTTTTATGATTGCAGATTAGATGACTAAAAGATGGAATCTTTCTTTCTCTAAGCATGCTAGGGAATTAGTTAAGAATTCGGTTTAGAATTGTCTAAACACTTTAGAACACCTATGAGCACTACCACTAAGCTTAGCAAGGGTGCATCTAGAAAAGATGTTGTGCAAAATCTTTGCAGAAGTATGATAAAAAGCTTAATTTTCCTCACTGTGAGTCGTCTTAACATATTTTTTTAGTATTGGAGCCTGTGCTTAGTATCAAGCGAGCCCCAACGAGTCACACTTAATGTCCATTAAAAGAATTATTCATTATATAAATAAAACTCTTAATTATGGTTGTTGGGATTGAGTCCCTAAAAGCAAGACATGATGTAACAAAGTTAGACTTAACTATCCCCTTGTTATCCCTTTGGTGTATTAAAATTGATTTGAGCATTCAATCCATGTCTCTTACATTATACACGACTTGGGTGCATTAGGAGTTACACATAATATATAAGTCATGGGTTCCTTGTAAGTAGATAAGTTGTTCACTGTTGGTTCATGGATTTAGGCAATCTAGTAGAGACTATAGGGTACTACTTCCTAATTGGAGGGATTGCTTGTCTTGGTCATCGAGATAGGTTTCCCTTGTTGAGTGCACTAGTGAATATGATGCACACTAAACAGGACCTACAATGAATCATGACGCAAGGCTATCAATTATCATGATTCACCAAGCTACTATACTACATGGACTCTTAACCTTGAGAGGATATTGAGTCTGTACCTAAATCAACAGGAGGCTTTGACTTATGGGTGAGATCCTAAAGTGGTCACATATCCCTATGGATTGGGTCACTATTGATGGAGGTTGGTGGCAACAGGTATTCTCAATAGAAACACCATAATATCTCATAGGATTGAGATAGTATGTCATCTTGGGTGATCCAAAGGACATATGATCATGAAACATGTGGTCATAGTAATTCCTTTAGTAGAATTTGACATATGCTCCTTAGATTTAGAGTAAGTCAATTGATCAAATAATAAGTAAGATATGTAACTTAAGGATTGAAGAAGTAATCTTGATAGGTGATAGCACTACCTTATTAGATTACAGACACCAGTTCATGGGAAGTCTGCATGAAGTGGATAGTAGGTCACGAGTATGAACACTTGGTGTCTCGTTGTAATATACATAGAGTGCTAGAGTGCAGTTGACTCTCTATAGTGGGATGTTCAGTCAATTTTAGAATTTGATTTTGAGAGAGCCAGTATTTCTATAGGTCCTAATGGTCCTTGCTCTGAGCTCATATTCCTATATGGCACGGTTTATAAGTGTTAGAAGGGTTATTAGTTCACTTTTGTGCATAAAAGGCCTTTTGGTCATTACGCAAGGTTACAAAAGGATAAGTAAGTGGTATGTTTGGATTGGGTTAATTGATTAATTAGAGCCTTGTATAGTTAATTAATCAATTAGCAACCTTTTTGGGTTAAATTAAGTGACCTAAGCCCATGGTGGGGTTAAGTCACTTAAACCTAATAAGAAGCCTATAAATACCCCTTTAGCATCTATATGACGAAACCAAACATTTTTATAGCAAAGGGCTAGGAACATTTATTATGCAAGTTGTATAAATCCATTTATGGATTAATGTAAGCATCCTGCTTATGGAACAAGTGTTTTGATCAAGAAATCAAAATTCTTGATTTTGATCAAAACAAGGATAAGTATCAAGTGTACAAAAAGATGCTAGGAAGCATGGTGGTGTGTTACATCATAAATGAAGATGATAATCTACTCATTAGGAAGATTTGATAAGTTAGTTCATGGTTGGTTCATGGATTTGGGTAATCTATTAGAATCCATAGTATACTATCACCTAATTGGTGGGATGTCTTGTCTTGTTCATTAAAATGAGTTTTTCATAATGAGTATACTAGTATGTATGATTACACATTGAACAAAACCTATAGGAAGTAATAATTGAATGGTTATTGGATTGTCATAACTACTCCAAGCTACTCTATTACATGGGCTCCCAACTTTAAGAGAATATTGTGTTAATGTTGAGGCCATCAATGACTTTGGCCTATTCGTGAGATCCTAGAGTGGTCACACTTTCTCTCCAGATTGAGTTACTAATGGTTTAAATAGATAATAATAGATTTTCTCAATAGTGGCGCCATGATATCTCATTGGTTTTAGATAATATGTCCTCTAAGGTGATTCCAAGCATTTATGATCGTGAAATCTATGGTCATAGTAATTCCTTTAGTAGAATTTGATATCTATCCTTAGTGGATAGAAGAATGTCAATTGATCATAATATAGGTAGATATAACTTAAAGATTAAAAATGTAATACGAAAAAATTGCTAGCTACTATCTTGTTGGATTAGAAACATCAATTCATGAGGAAGTTTAAGCAATGCATAGTAAGTCACATATCTAAGTAATTAATTAATAAATAATTAACTAATTTTATCTTGATATAATTTCATAAGATATTGAAGTTCAAATGAATCTTTAGTGGACAATGAGTTCATTTTAGAATTATAATTCTAAAGGAGCTAGTAATTTCTTATGAATCTTATCAGTCTTCACTCGAACTCATATTCTTGGTGGCACTTGTTATTAAGGAAATTTTATTAATTACATTATGTATATAAAGGTACGTTAAGTTGCACAAGGTTGAACTAGATCATATGATTAATTGATTGTTAGGTTTTATTTAGGTTATTTAATTAATTCAAGCTCATCTTATGAGATAATTAATTAAATAGGATCTAATATGCTAGAATTAACTAACTTAAGCCTATGTCTTGGACCTCTATCACTAAAGCCTATTATTTATCTATACAAACCCATTAGGGTTTAGGGTTAGATACTCTTAGATATTCTTGAGAAACCCTAGCCTCCATCTTCCTCGAGAGAAAATATCACTTATCTTAGTGCCTACATCCTTGAAAAAGTCATTGGATGGAGACACATGAAGTCTTCAAGAGCATCATCAACCTTAGAAAAATAGAGTTCAAGAACATTCAAATCTAAAGATATGATTTTGAACCCTAAAACATCAAATGTTGATTTGATTTTGCTTTTGTTTCGCAGAATCCAAAATGCCAACACTTTGTATAGTTTGATTTACTCATGTGTATGATCCTAAGATCTACAAAAGGAGTACAATTCAAGGTATAATACATTGGACTTGTGGGTTCACGGATTCAAGTAAGAAATCCACTAAGAAAGTAAACTATTGGTTGGTAATGTATGATCACACAAATATGAGTCGAAGAGTTATGTCCAAGGAAATTGATTTAATTATTATTATTATTATTATTATTATCATTGCATGTGTATATTATAAAAAGGAAATATTTTTTATCCAAAGAACTTTTATTTCTTTTCTATGAGTGTTAAAACATGGATGAACTAAAGATCCAAGAAGAGTATAGATGATCAATCATTAAGATAGACCATGTTTCAACTTCCTTGAATTGATTATTATCATGGAGGGGCCAACTTACAAATCATCTAACAAGTTTTAGGTCTAGCATAACATGTTCTACTTTTTGGAGTGTAGCCATGACATTGTGGTACCATATATTTATGGTTTATCAATGTCAACTACACCATAAGAATTAGTTTGAATGTTTATAGTTTGATAGCGAGTTAAATAGTATAATGACCATTAGATTCGAACAACGATTTCTCATGGACCTAGTGTAGTTATTCTATCTTTGTCCATTGTTGGTCTACTAGTGCCTAATTAGACTCAATTATGTAAGGCAATTGATGCTAAAAACATGGGTTTAATGAAATAATTGAGTGATAGTCATTCTTTCTAGCTTGAAGGAATGCTAAGTTCTGTTAGTGGACCAATGAGTTGTGAGAGTGTATTTTCACCAAGTCATACAGACAAATGATGCCAAATAAAATTAAAAAAAAAAAATCAATTTGTGGAAGTTGGAAAGTTGAAAGAAGCCTTGAGAAGTGAAAATGATAACTTAAGAATGGTTCTACGAAAAAGGAATGCAAGGGCGAAAATTTGAGTAAATAGGAAATCAAATGATTTTAGAAATAAAAAAAGGTACAAATATCTGTATGTAAAGAAAAAGAACTAGGCCCTATTTCAATGGACTTCTAAGAAGTCATTTTTTTTAAGCTCAAATAAAATTTTTTATATCTATTTAATTAATTTTATTCAAAAGAATTTATGACTTTAAAAAATAATTTAATATAAAAAATTAAAAATTGTTGTCTTTTTGTTTTTTGGGAAACTTGTGTTTTGATTGGGCGATTTAGGAAATATATGGTTTTCGGAACCCAACTTTATGAAATATGAGAACCAACTTTTAATATTGTAAGTAATATTGTCTTCATGCACTCTGAGCCGGCTCCATTTTATTGTGGCAAGATTGCCCTTTCGGTTTCATACACGTCAGAGATTACCGATCTAAGAAATAGGTAAAGTGCACTGTAAGAAGTTGGGTTTAGCTAAAATGGTGGCGGCGACGACGATGGACTGATGTGGAGCTGCGATGACAATTACCTTGGCACCTCTGGATTTTTCTTTTCCTTGAACAACTATGGTTATTATTAAGATCATGGTTTTAAAAACAGGATCGGACCGGTTGGTTCGACTGCCGACCGGTCACGGTTCCTCTCCAGTTCGACCAATTAGATTGGGAAGCAATCAAATCAGAATTAGACCGTTTGAACCGGCGGTTCGACCAGCGAACCGATCGGTTCCCTATGGACCCAACAGTTCTTTTTCTTTCCCTTCCTCGTGCGGTTGGTACCCCCACTATCACATGGAGCATCGTCCAACCGGCAACGGTGGCTCCACTGTCGCCTGGAGCATCATACCATCGACAGCACCCCCGGTGCTGAGAAACCTGCTCCACCTCCCTCTGCCGTGCACTGAAAAACCTTCTCGACCTCGGCAACACCTAGCGCAAATCCCGTTAGCAGCTCCCAGCACCACCTCCTAACCTCGCCCCCAAAATGCCCAAATCCCCATCGCCAATCCCTTGCCTGCAAAGCCCCACCAGCCCCCACCCCTGGAAAGCTCCCCCCCCCCCCCCCCCTCCCCCCCTCTTTCTCTATCTCCCCCCCACACCATGACTGGAAAATGCAAAACGATTGTGGAAAAGCCTTGCCTTCTTAGTTTTTTTAAAATTTAACTCTCTCTCTCTCTCTTTCTCCCCCACATAAGAAAAACCTTGCCTTCTTAGTTTTTTAAAATTTAATTTTGATATTTTATATTTAATTTTTTAAATTTTTTATTGATTGTAATTGTTGTGATATGTTTAATATTTAATTTTTTTATTTTTGTTTTATTTATTGCATATTGATATTTTAATTTATTGAAATTGTTAAAAATATTGGGTTGATTGACAATTATAGGTAATAAATTTTGTGAAAAAAATCAACAAACATAATAAATACTGTCAAAATTTAGATATAATTTATTATTTTTATTTATCAAAATTTTTTAAAATTTTAATAATATATAAAAATATATATTAATGACATCACCGATTCGACTGCCGGTTTGATCAGTGAACCGTGAACTGGTAACTTTTTCGGTTCGATAACCGGTCCGGTTCTAAAAACATTGATTAAGATAGAGGTGGATCAGCGACGAATAGGTGTTGAAGGATTGGAATTTGGTATGATGAAGACGAAGATGATTTTAGAGTTGGAAGTCGCCGGAACTGGAGATGTGAAGAAGTTGCAACAGTGATGGGGGGTTTTGACCGTAATTGAGGGGAAACTGGTGGTGATTAATGGCGATAGTGGTCAGTGCTCACCCCCTTCAGTGATCGCATGGTGGCTCTACTTCAGCTCTTTCTTTTTTAGTGGAAAAACTTAGAAAACGAAGAAGATGACGAAGGAAGAGGAGAAATAGAAAAAAATGAGCTAGGAAACCTATTCAAATTTCGATGGTACTGACATGGAAGAAAAATCCAGAGGTGCCAAGGTCATTGTTGTAGTAGCTCCACATCAGTCTATCACCATCACCACCATTGTAGCTAAACCCAACTTCTTACGGTGCATGATTGGACAACTATAAAATATGAGGTATGTATGTGCAAAAAGATAAGAAAACAAGTCATACCTTGCTTCTTGCGCCATGAAGAGGAAGGTAAAGGAGATAAAGGATTAATATATTACAATGATATAAAGTATTAAATAAAAATATATTTTGGTTTTGGTTGATGTGGGATAAATGCTTTTAAATAAAGTGAAAGAAAAAATTAAATATATTTTAAATTTATAATAATTTCCAACTACTAAAAATTGATTTTTTTTTTATATAAGTAACAATATAAAAAGAAAAGTATTGGACTTGTCTAATAATGTTTAGAAAAACAAATCTCAAATTGTTTTTCTATAACATTTTTTTTTAAAATATTTCTCAATTATTTTTAGGAATAAAATTATTTGAGAACTCAAATATTAAAATGGTTTTATTAACTTATACTATGTGTGATACAAAAGGTTTTAGAAATATTTTTCATGTTTTTTCATCACATTTTATAAAAAATAATTAAAACCATCTAAAAAATAACTTTTTTTTAAACAAATTTTAAAAAAAACTATTTTCTACTTCATCAAATTTTTTTTTAGATTTAAAAATCTATTTACTATTCTAAATATTAAAAAACTCAATAATAGTTTCCAAACAGGACGATAATCTAATATAAAACTACATAATACAATTAGTTATTGGACATAAAAATATGTTTGGGGCTAAACCCAAGAGGAAAATAGTCCAATTAATAAACTTTGAAATGAATTGAATGGATTTCAATTAAGGTAATTTGGTATAAAAACGAATTGAAATGAAGAAATTCTTTCCTTTATTCTGTGTTACAAGAGATGGGATGGAATTTTAACAACAATTCAACCATAACAGTAAATAGTGACCCTAAGTGACTCAAAATTATAAAAATAATAAATTAATTTTTTTTTAAAAAAACAAAACGATGTAATACCTGTAAATTCCAATTAAAATTTGAGGGAAAGAAAATTTTCTGTTTGATTATTTTTTTGAAAACATTCTAATTAATCATAATAATAATAATAATAATAGTCCATGAAATAAATAATATAAGAGTAATGGTGGAAAAAATGAAATTCTGACTCAATTATTTTATTACTAGCGTCGATTTTTGTTTTGCCATGGTTCTTGATTCTCTAGCTCCATCTTATCGTGATGGAAGTCAAAAGAAATAAGAGTGGAGATCCCAAGATAAACACCATTTATTTTGGGAAAGTTGTGTTTGCATCCAGCTATTTGAAACTAATATGACAATCAAACTCCAATTGGCTAGAATATGAGATTTGACTGTCAAAGGGGAAAATATTATCTTTTTCGTGCACTCTTTGCTGACTCCATTTTATATTCCTAGATTGTCCGTCCATGCCTCCATGTTAGTTGCAACCCTGTCTCCATATTAGCAGCAAGCCCCCCATGTCATAGGAGAAACTGAAAATTTAAAAAACAGAAAAAATCTAAATTTGAAGCCTATGAAAAATCACCCGACATGACAACCGATTGTTATTTCCCTAATATGAAACCTTTCTTCTCTTTGATTTGGGAGCATCTCTCTCTCTCTCTCTCTCTTGGTTTCATCACCCACACAATCCCGAGACCCATATAAAATTTCCCAAAAATTGTGTCATTTGAGAGAAAAAAACCATTAATCCAAAACTCAAACTTGCATGTTTCTCTCTTGTCCACATAAAACTAAAATGAAAATGGAGCTTTCCATCCTAAGAATGTCAAGTTAAAAGACGACTTCAAGATAAGCATATGTGATTGTGAATTTACTACAATAGTGCATACCCGAACGGAAAGCTAGAATCCAAAATATTGGCTTCGTCAACAAGATATCTCTTCCTGTCATTGAGTTGCATTTTGCCCTAACCCCAAATTTCAATTTGAAGGTAAATAATTTTTATTTATTGGTCTTTAGTTCCTTTGTTTGAAATGGAGCACATCAACGATTTTGGAGTCATTGGTAGACTTGAACTTTTTTGTTGGGTTGTGGAAACCATATTATTCCCAAATAACCATATGACCTACAAGTCGCATTGAATCCAAATGGAACTTATGGCATATCCAATTGCAGGTCGCATTGTTACTTTGGGAACTGTACCTTAGGTACTACCTTAATAACCCTTGGGTACCACCTTAATGTACCTTAGGTACTACTTTAACGGAGCATAGGTACTACCTTAGTTAAACTTGGATACTACCTGTTTGAAGCCTTGGAACTTCAATTATGGGTATTACTTACTTCATTTGTGACCCTAGAGCATGTCATTATGTGATTATTTAGTGTGATGAAATGGTTCACCTTTCTTATTTTGGGGATTGTACCTTAGGTACTACCTTAATATTCCTTAGGTACCACCTTAATGTACCTTAGGTACTACTTTAACGGAGATTAGGTACTACCTTAGTTAAACTTGGGTACTACCTATCTGAAGCCTCGAAACTTCAATTGTGGACATTTCTTACTTCATTTGTGACCCTTAGAGCATGCCATTATGTGATTAATTACTGTGCTCAATTGGTTCACCTTTGGTATTTTGGGGACCATATCTTAGGTACTATCTTAATAGCCCTTAGGCAATAATGAAAATATCGGTAATCATGGATATATCGGTACTTCGATTTTATGGATATATCGGATATATTGGAGATATATCGGCAGATATTTTGGAAAAAATATCGATAAGCCTAAAATTGATCAAAATTTATAAAAATATAAGAAAATTTTCATAAAAATGTAATTAGAAGTATTATAATATTTTTAAGTTGTTTTATTAAATAATTTGATGTATGTATAATGTGATTTATCATATTTGATAATAATATCATATGCATCGATAAAAATATGAATTTATAAGTGTACATTTATTATTAAATTACATCTAATATTATGATATTTGATTGTAATATGTCTAATTTTAAAATGTATATTAATATTAAAATTATGATCCATTTAATTCAATTGTATTAAACAATATAAAATAAATTATGATATATGTATAATTTTTTAATATTTAATTAATTATTAATGATATTAAAACATTATGAAGAAAATTATATAATTTTTATATTTTTGGAAATCAATTAAAAGAAAATTTTGCACTTAATTATAAAATAATTATAATTAATTTTCTCTTTAAAATATTCTTTTAATATTTTCTTTATATAATGAGTTTATCTATATATATATTTAGTGCATATTGTATAACAAGGGTGAGTTTGCCCGGACGGTAAGTGGGTTGAACCCCAAACCTTTTTCCCCTCAGCAACAAAAAGTTTTTTGGACTTCACTGTAGCGCATTTGACAGCCATTGACCCGCGTTGATCATGTGATATATCGGGAAAAATCATTGATACATCGTGAAATATCGCCAATTTTTTAGGATTTCTCCCGAAATTTCGCCTGACCGATATTTCTCCATGAAATCCTATCGATACCCTCCGATACACGATATATCGGCGATATATCGCCGACATATGGCGATATTTTCCTCCTTGCCCTTAGGTACCACCTTAATCAACCTTAGGTACTACCTTAACCAAACTTAGGTACTATCTATCTGAAGCCTCGAAACTTCATTCGTGACCCTTAGAACATGCCATTATGTGATTATTTTATATGGTTAAGTGGTTCACCTTTGGTATTTTGGGGACTGTACCTTTGTTATTTTGGTATTTCATTGGTCCCTTTAAAAATGAATCATTCAAACAAAAAGTAAATGTTAAGTTGGGTTTCTATTTTACCAATATTTCCATATCAGCATATGGAAACCAAAGAAACCCCTAAATAATCATATAATGGCATGCTCTAAGGGTCACAAATGAAGTTCCGAGGCTTCGGATAGGTAGTACCCAACTGTAACTAAGGTAGTACCTAAGGTCGGTTAAGGTAGTACCTAAGGTTAATTAAGGTGGTACCTAAGGTTGATTAAGGTGGTACCTAAGGTTGATTAAGGTGGTACCTAAGGTATAGTCCCCAAAATACCAAATGTGAACCACTTGACCACATAAAATAATCACATAATGGCATGCTATAAGGGTCACGAATGAAGTTCCAAGGCTTTATATAGGTAGTACTCAACCTTAATTAAGGTAGTGCCTAAGGTCGGTTAAGGTAGTACCAAAGGTTGATAAGGTGGTACCTAAGGGCTATTAAGGTAGTACCTAAGGTACAGTCCCCAAAATAACAAAGGTGAACCAATTGAGCACACTAATTAATCACATAATGGCATACTCTAAGGGTCACAAATGAAGTAAGAAATGTCCACAATTGAAGTTCTGAGGTTTCGGATAGGTAGTACCCAAGTTTAACTAAGGTAGTACCTAATCTCCGTTAAGGTAGTACCTAAGGTACATTAAGGTGGTACCTAAGGGATATTAAGGTAGTACCTAAGGTACAGTCCCCAAAATAAGAAAGGTGAACCATTTCACCACACTAAATAATCACATAATGACATGCTCTAAGGGTCACAAATGAAGTAAGTAATGTCCACAATTGAAGTTCCAAGGCTTCGAATAGGTAGTACCCAAGTTTAACTAAGGTAGTACCTAAACTCTGTTAAGGTAGTACCTAAGGTACATTAAGGTGGTACCTAAGGGCTATTAAGGTAGTACCTAAGGTGCAGTCCCCAAAGTAACAATGCGACTTGCAACTGGATATGCCATAAGTTCCATTTGGATTCAATGCGACTTGTAGTCATATGGTTATTTGGGAATAATATGGTTTCCACAACCCAACACAAAAGTTCAAGTCCACCAATGACTCCAAAATCGTTGATGTGCTCCATTTTAAACAAATGAACTAAAGAAAAATAAATAAAAATTATTTACCTTCAAATTTCAATTTGGGGTTAGGGCAAAATTTGACTCAATGACAGGAAAGAGATATCTTGTTATTTTGGATTCTAGCTTTCTGTTCGGGTACGCACTGCTGTAGTAAATTCACATTCACAGATGTGTCTCTTGAAGTCGTCTTTTAATCGAACATTCTTAGGATTGAATGCTCCATTTCATTGCAGTTTTATGTGGACAAGAGAAAAACACACAAGTTTGAGTTTTGGATTAATGGTATTTTTCTCTCAAATGAGACAATTTTGGGGAAATTTTAGATAGGTCTTGGGATTGTGTGGGTGATGAAACCGAGAGAGAGAGAGAGAGAGAGAGAGAGAGAGAGAGAGAGACGTTCCCAAATCAGAGAGAAGAAAGGTTTCAAATTAGGGAAATAACAGGTGGTTGTCGAGTCGGGTGAGTTTTCATAAGTTTCAAATTTAGATTTTTCTGTTTTTAAAATTTTTAGTCTCTCCTATGACATGGAGGACCTGCTGCTGATATGGAGACAAGGTTGCAGCTCACATGGAGGCATGAATGGGCAATCTAGGAGCATAAAATGGAGTCAGCAAAGAGTGCACGAGAAAGATAATATTTTCCTCTTTGATAGTCAAATCTCATATTCCAGCCGATTAGAGTTTGATTGTCATATTACTTTCAAATAGCTGGCTGCAAACACAACTTTCCCAAAATAAATGGTGTTTATCTTGGGATCTCCACTCTTATTTCTTTTGACTTCCATCACGATAAGACAGAGCTAGACAATTAAGAACCATGGCAAAACAAAAATCGGTGCTAGTAATAAAATAATTGAGTCAAATTTCATCTTTTCCACCATTATTCTTATATCATTTATTTCATGGATTATTATTATTATTATTATTATTAATTAGAATGTTTTCAAAAAAATAATCAAACATAAAATTTTCTTTCCCTCAAATTTTAATTGGAATTTATAGGTAATACATCATTTTGTTTTTTTAAAATTAATTTATTATTTTTATAATTTTGAGTCACTCAAGGTCACAATTTACTGTTATGGTTGAATTGTGGTTAAAATTCCATCCGATCTCTTGTAACACCAAATAAAGGAAAGAATTTCTTCATTTCAATTCATTTTTATACCAAATTACCTTAATTGAAATCCATTCAATTCATTTCAAAGTTTATTAATTGGATTATTTTCCTTTTGGGTTTAGCCCCAAAGATAGTTTTATGTCCAATAACTAATTGTATTATGTAGTTTTATATTATACTATCGTCCTATTTGGAAACTATTATTGAGTTTTTTAATATTTAGAATAGAAAATAGATTTTAAAATCTAAAAACAAATTTGATGAAGATTTTGTAGAAAATAATTTTTTAAAAATTTGTTTCAAAAACAAGTTATTTTTTAGATGGTTTTAATTATTTTTTATAAAATCTTATGACAAAACATGAAAAATATTTTTAAAAACTTTTGTATCACACGTAGTATAAGTTAATAAAACCATTTTAATATTTGAGTTCTCAAATAATTTTATTCCTAAAAATAATTGAGAAATATTCAAAAAAAAAAAAATGTTATAGAAAAACAATTTGAGAGTTGTTTTTCTAAACATTATTAGACAAGTCCAATATTTTTCTTTTTATATTGTTACTTATAAAAAAAAATCAATTTTTAATAGTTGGAAATTATTATAAATTTAAAATATATATATTTTTTTTCTTTGACTTATTTAAAAGAATTTATCCCCCATCAACCAGAACCAAAATATATTTTTATTTAATACTTTATCTCATTGTAATATACTAATCCTTCATCTCCTCTGCCTAGGACTTCATGGTGCGAGAAGAAAGGTATGACTCGTTTTCTTATTTCTTTTACTCACATAGGTACCTCCTATTTTATAGTTGTCCAATCATGCACTGTAAGAAGTTGGGTTTAGCTATAGTGGTGGCAGCAACAATGGACTAATGTGGAGCTGCGATGGCAATGACCTTGGCACCTGTGGATTTTTCTTCTATGTTAGCACTGATCGAAATTTGAACAGGTTTCCTAGCTCATCTTTTCTATTTCTCCTCTTCCTTCATCATCTTCTTTGTTTTTTGGGGTTTTTCACTGAAAAAGAAAGAGCTGAAGTTTGAACAGGGTTTTTCACCATGCGATCGCCACAGGGGGTGAGCGTCGGCCACTGTCGCCATTAATCACCACCAGCTTCCCCTCAATCACGGCTAGAACCCACCATCACTGTTGCACACATTTCCAGTTCCGACGACTTCCAACTCTAAAACCATATTCGTCTTCACCACACCAAATTCCAATCCTTCAACATCTATTCGTCGTTGATCTACCTCCATCTTAACAATAGTTGTAGCAGTTGAAGGAAAAGAAAAATCTGGAGGTGCCAAGGTCATTGCCACCATAGCTCCACATCAGTCCATCGCCGTCACCGCCACCACTATAGCTAAACCCAACTTCTTATAGTGAACTTTACCTATTTTTTAGATCAGTAATCTTTGACGTGCATGAAGCCAGAAGGGCAATCTTGCCACAAAAAAATGGTGACAGCTCAAAGTGCATGAAAACAATATTACTTTCCATATTAAAAGTTGGTTCTCATTGAATTCCGAAAACCATATATTTCCCAAATTGCCCCATCAAAACACGAAGTTTCCCCTTTTTTTTCTTTTAATTTTATTTTTATAAAAACTCTATTTTAGTTTATTAGAAAGCCAATATTACCCTCTAAAAATTATGAGATTGATTTCAACTTCAATTTCTAATTGAAATAAAAATTCCTAATCATCCCAAAAGAGAACTTAGGCTTAAAGCAGTTTTAATGAATGTTTATGGAAATTGCAGAGCGCCGAGAGAGTTCTCGATTCTGCCCTTAAAGTGGCTTGAAGAAAGTGGATTAAAGTGCCCTGCAAAAGTCATTCCACCCTTAGAGCGAACTTGGAGTAGACCATTCCTACTTCCTGAGCTCCAGATCAAAGCGCACTGTAAAGTGAATTCCACCCTCAATGCGCCCCTAGAGTGGAATTACAGCAAGAGAGCATCGAGACCCCATTCTTCTTTATTCAGTCCTTCCATATACTCAATCCAATCACCAACCCGCCCAACTCTTTCACTATGCCCTCTTGTTACATTTTGAGATGGTCGTTTTCAGAATTCAGGTTGAAGCTGAATTCATTAGTTCAAATGGACAACCCTGTTACATGGAAGTTCCAACAAATAGAAAACAATGTCCTGTATGAGCAAAAGAAGGGCTTCCACCGAAGTAGATTTTCTTTCTTTGTTTGACTCTTCAAAGTAAGAAAAACTGTAGTTCAAACCATCCAAACACATGGTTCCAGAAAAAGAGCAATCCCAAGTACAGGGCTTGAGCATCCAACAGCATCGGTCTGTAAGAAACTACCCTCTGTTGAATTGTAAGCTTTCTCCACAAAAGAGGAACAATCCACTTAAGCCCCACTGTGTCCTAGGAGACTAACCACAGAAAGAGCCATAACAGGCCCGTATAACCCATTTTCTAACTAAAATGACCTGATTTAAACCATCATCAAAAACCGCAAGGCAAGGACAACATCTGAAAACCACATGGAGCTCTATTTTGATGTATATATACACACACACACACAAGCAGTTGTAAATGTAAAATGATAGAAAGATAAGAAAACAGATATGATGCAAATGCAGATATAATAACAAAAGCAAGAAATTCCATTGCCAGGGAGTACTATTCAAACAATACTATAGTATTATACCCACGGCCCCGATGCCCTTTTAACTGGAGAAGCCTTTAATAATAATGATAATAACAATAATAGGCCTACCAAACAGGCGATCCATCAATCTTGTTTCAAAACTCAAAAAGTCATCTAAGGAAAAGCAGAAAGTCCTTTACAGGCTCAGGAAATAGCATAGAATGATGGATCCTCCACCCCCACCTCATTATATTGAGTACTTGAGTTGGCTTCAGCAAATATGACAAAACCAATGCTTAAATAAACCATGAATCTTCCTTTTCTGTCCACATGATGGAACAGTGAGATGTACTTTTGTTTCCCTAAACAAAGTTCCTCAGTCACACATTCACAAATCACAACAGAATGCGAAATTAAGATCAACCATGTAAGTATTAAAGAGTATAAGCCAGTATGAAGTTCAAATCAGAAGGACAGAGGGCATGACAGGAAGTTGCAACTCAAAGTATCTCGATATAGTTCTATTCATGATCATGACATTCATGTGCCATGACCATAGTTAAAAAAAGAACACAACAAAGGAGCCCTAGTAGAAAATTGTAACTGAGTTTGGCTCCTCCCCTTACATCATCTCCTGGAAGAAAAATACCCTTAACTAGACCTTACAAACCCTAATACAAAGTACATTTAACATATTATATTAGTATCCCATCTATACTTCTTGTGCTACTATTTCCATTTTCTATCCATCACTACTCTACATTATTTGAAATATATATAATTTCCCAATTATGCTCATTATCAAAAGTACTTGCTTCGCCTTCCTCTTCCTCATTCATCTCAAGGCCATCCATAGCCACCAGTATAGGATCAATGCCATCCACATCTTCTGTCCTCTCATGTTATCTCTTTATCTCCTCATTATTGGCTGTCACCAGCATCTCTCCGATGCAGTTAAGCCCATGAAGTAAACAAGCAAGCCCAGGTTGGTTCAAGCTTCACACCTTGAATCTGAAAGGATGCACTTGAGATCTGTTATAACACATAGGGATATATCAGCATCCAAATATTGAGACTTGAGATTGGAAAAATGTTCGAGTGTCACTTAAGATTTATTGCACAAATGTGGTTATTGTGGTTGTGATCAGCAAAGAAAAGGATAAGCAATACAACTTGAGAAAAATCAGGGAGGACGATGACTGTTGAAATATGGGTTGAGTTATTCCATGGCATCAAATACTTAAGAGCGATGTTAGAGTTGATGGGAGACATCTAAGCAGAAATCTTTTTGCATAGCAATTAAAGAGTCAGTTGCTAAAAGGGAACCATTAGCTAAGGGTTGACAATAGAGGTTTAACAATATTGATTTTCTTTAAGCATGTATGAAGAGAGACCGATAAATGGATGGATAATAAAGAATTTATTTAAGCTTGATTTTCTTTTCAACATTAAAATGGGACCTGCTCACTCCTATAAAGGCTACAACAATGATGAGATGTTCAAGCTTGGTAATATCACATTAGAACCAATCACTCTTAGACATATGCTATGCTAGGATACTGATAATAGATCGCTCTTGTTCAATTTAATTCCATTGTTACGCAAGTTATTTTGAGTTGTTAATCAACTGTAATATAACAATCAATGTTGCATACCTCTTTCCGAATCCGCTCATGCCATTGCATTTTCAATCCATCAAAAGCAAACCTAAATTAGAAGATAAAAAATTAATTATCTTAACTTACTACAATGATAAGGAATGGGCCATGAAGCATAAAAGAAATTCAATTTTTTTAAAAAATAAAAATTGAAAAATTAAAAAGAAATTGATTTCTTCTCTGTTAGCACAAAGAAATTTTTAATTATACCATATTTTACACCACTTATGCTTACATCATCTAATATTTCAACTCATAATAACTTTCCCTATTCTCACTAACATAGATAGTTCCCTTTTCTTATTATTTTCCTAACAGTTATTTGAATTAAGCATTTCCCAATAATAGATGTTAGTTACTTCTTGTTAAAACCATATTGAAGGAGACAACAATCACATATGTTGGGATTAAATGAGATAAGAAAATCTCCAAGACTATTCCAAAATGTTTTTTTTCCTAGTATACCACAAAATTTTATCCCTTGTAAATAAGGTCAAACTGTACATTTTCAAGTAATTCCTCCCTTCAATAATTCTATGAAAAATATGTAAATAAATAAGTAATTACCTCAAAAACTAAAGCTTCCAAGTTGATGAATGATTCAACATGTATTTAACACAAAATCCATATGCATGAGCATTGCAGTCCTTTATCCAACTAAAAAAAGTCTCGTGTATCCTCAGTAAAGAATGTTTCAAGTTCAAAAGAAAGGAAAAAATATTCATATACATGTACAAGCACCTTGTTAATGTTTTAATTAATAAAATAGATTAACAATCCCATATGGTATCTTTGAGATCAATGACCAAAATAAAATGTAAGAGATAAATTAAATATGATATAATTAAATAAACAGTATATCCCCCAAAATTTTTCCACAGACGTCTATTTTATAGTTTAGATCAATAGATTTTGAGGTAAAAAAGCCATACATACCTCCAGAAGACAGCTGCATTTTCTCACCCCTCAATATATTTCTGAGATCAGTCTACCTGTTCTGTCCAACTATTAGAACAATGATGCCAATTGACTCTTTTTTTTACCATGGAGAATGTCAAATTGAGTTGTAACTGCTACCTCCTTTTACTTCTTGCTCTTTCTCTCAGCTAAAGCCTTGCTTCACTGTGACGAAAAAATTTGCACACATGATCAATATTGTTATCATTTTTCATTTTGAAAAATTACACTTATTTTTCTCATAATGCATAAAAAATATAGAGTTAAAACTATTATTTGGTAAGGGCTAAGGATGTCAATGGAGTGGGTTTGAAGTCATCATCCTATCTTGGTCACTCCCCTATAGTAAAGGAATTTCCCATGCCCAAACAAACCTAAGTCAGGGCAGGGTGGAGAGGGATGGTTAAGCATAATTGCTCCCCATTCTAGCCCCATGCTCCCTAGGGTTAGTGTTTTCAAGCTGAGACAAGTCGGGTTGGGTACAAACAATTGGCATAAGAAAACAAAACCAAAGAGGGATTAAAGGGGTTTCTTCATAGCAGTCACATTATAGAGAAAATTAAGATCACTTGCCCACCCATTTTTCCTTCATTAACAACTTAAAAGATAAAATATAACTGAAGGATACCATCTAGAATTATAAGCAACTTAGCTAACAAAGACCAAATTTGATCATTCTGAGGGACAACCAAAAGTATACCAGCAATGTTTGTGATAGCAATGGTGATGATGATGGGGACAACTATAGGGACAGCCACAGTGATGGCTGCAACGTTGAGCTGTAATTGGACTTGATGCAGTTCCTCCCAATGGAGTGAAGAGCATCTGCAAATATCACTCGCTCTGTCAACTTCTTCTAGTGAGGGCTCTTATCTTTTGTCTGCAAGGTGGTTTTTCCTCAATCTTGAAAGTATCTTAGCTTCTAATTGGTAGAAATGAAGATTCTCAATGTTAAAAGGATGAGGAGGATTGCAATGGAGATGGACACTCCTTATCTTTTGGCGGAGAAAATGAGGATGACTGCAATAGATAGAGGTGCAATGAGATTTAGGGTGGATTTGACAATGAGGGGAGTCAATAGAAATTGAATGCTATAAAGGGCATACTTGTCTTTTCATATGTAAGTGCAAGGCAAGGCAGGTGGACACAAAACCCAAATCACCCTAAACACGTCTCAATTAAATAATAATAATAATAATCTATGTTGCATGCGTTTGACTATGAGTGTAAGATGTGGGTATGTGTGAAACTATCTCATGTTTCACAACTCAAATTCTAGGATACGGGCACTCAACTAAAAAGGATCCAAAAATGGGTATGGATACTAGGATATAGACTATTAAAAGAAATTTAACTAAAAATAAATTGGAAGTCAAGATTGCCATTTTAGAAGCGCCGATCTTTCTCCTCTAATCCTTTTTTTCTCCTCCTCTTATCCCTAAATATTCTTAGGGAAATTTATTTTTCATCTAACTCTTCTTTTTCTCTAATGCAGTTATTACTAAGTTGAAAGAATAAAATAGGAATGCTTACAAAGATCTCATACCCAAACTCATGTCATGTCATTTTGATTTGGGTATGTTGGTTGAAATCGAAGGATCCGGGTATCATAAATAATAATAATAATCCCATACCTAATCCATCCCTAATTAGGAGTAGTTTACTTGAATTTTCAGGATGTTAACATCCATAAGTAAAAATGGCATGTTTAATAGAGAAAATAAACTATTTGTTGTTTTTGATAACAAAAATATGAGAATGATACAAAATTATAAATAATACATGTTAAAAAATTATTTTACAAACCTTTTTTTCTTATGAGAAGGGTCGATTTAAAAATATTACATTTTAGTTTTCTTTTCAAAAAATAAAAAATAAATGCATTGATTACTTTCATTTTAGAAAATAAAAATATTTGTGATTTTTATTTCCATCACCAACATCTCTAAAATGCATACTTGAATTTCTGAATAAATTTATTTTTTTCTTTTGAAAATAGGTCATTCCTAGAAAATATTAAAATAATGTTTTTCATGCTGTAAAAAACATGAGCATATTAGCAATTGACGATGATAGAAAAATGATTACATTCATGATCACTTTATTCCTTAAAATGAAAGCTTAAATATTCATTTCCATTTGGATATCATATCTATTTCTATTTTGCTAAGAAAGTCGATTGGTTTTTTTTTTTTATCTAAAGTAGCTTGAGCCTAACAGGATTGTGGGCAAAATGCTCTCCATTTTGGAAAATGGAGCTCATATATTTTTTGATAGGTAAAGTAATTTCATTAAAGGCCAAAAGGCTAAGGAAAGAGTATACACGGAGTATACCAAGATACAAAGGAGTAAAACACCAAAGGGCAAACAACCCTCACCCTTACTTGGTGGCTAGCCAATCTACAAAATCTATCAAAGAGAAAGTGTGTTCCTTTATATACACCCTAACCCAATTCACAAAAGTGTACAAAAAAATGGAGCTCGGATATGAAACAATGATGTGCATTAAAGTACATAATCATTTCAATGTATAATAATTGGCTTTGTAAAATTTCTCAAGGAGGAAGAGCTAAAATACATGTCCTACTAACTAGGAGTATTGAGGGGCAATGAATAACAGGTAGTATTTAACTGTTATTCTCAGAACATTAAATTTTACAAATGAGATATCTCTGCCTATACAAACAACCAATCTCATGATTTCCAATCTTTGACACTCTTTGCCCAAAGCACTATTAAGTGAGGGGACGAGTTAGTAGGAGTGACATCAAATGAGAATCTTATATCTAGCCTTTGATTAGTTTACACAGAACCTTGATATAGACATGAAACACTACAATTTTAACTATCTAATCAAAACATGTCTCAACCAGTAAATAGTCTCTAAAAGAGAATCTTCCATATATATATTCCAATGAAATTGATCATTTCTCTATAGATGATCAAAACATCAAATGTCACAATATTGAAGATCCAACAAGAAAACCAAAAAAAGATTGAGCTAATCCAACTTCTACAAGTCAAACAAATTGTAAAAGATAAATTCATAAACTAACCATATAAATGGAAATGTAATGGTACAAAAGCTAAGATATCCCTTCCTATCCAAACAACCAATCCCATGATTTCCAATCTTCATTACTCTTTACCCAAAGCACTGTTAACTAAAGGGTGGAGTTAGTAAAAGTGACATCAAAACCTCGCTAAGGAGTGATAGTATGAATGGAGCTTATGTCAAGATAAAATAATAATAGTAATAAATGAGACATTATCATATCATGTAAAAATAAACATATAAAAATATATCATTTAGTTTCATGTGTAAGCTTCCTTTTAGATGGTAAATAATCTAATTCATGAATACTATTTTCAAATCAATTCATATAACGGTTGCCAATCCTAGGTACAGGACCGACCACCCTAATTAGCTAGGGTTGTTTCAGTTCATTACACTCTTAAGAAATTTCATGCCTGTTCTCCGATTGCTGCTGCCCAGATAAACTGAATTCAAATAAATAGATGCTATAAACTAATTATTTGCACATGCATAAAACTATCATATGTCAAATATGATTCTTTCATTACAATGTCTTTTTACAAACAAATAAATAAATTTAACATTGCTTTAGAAAATATACAATGATCCATTCCAAAAAATATGGCCTTCTAAATGAGTTCAATCAGAACTAAATTTCAATAACACGATATCCTCTTATCTAATGTTTTAATTGAATAAAAATGCAAGAGCTGATGAAATTCATATGTGCTTAATACTCTCCTCAACAATATAATTGATCAAGGTTCCTATTAGACTTCGGTGGAGTGACTACTACATATGTTTACTTTTGGACCCTCAAATAAATTTATCTAGGTCAAAAGGTCTCCATTGAAACCCTTCTAAATTGTAAAATCAAATCCTCAACTTTCAGCTACAAAACAATATACCTCATTACACTCTAACTAGGTAATGAAGCATACCTATATTAAAATGCTGTATGTTGTGCTTATACAGCATCCATAGCTGCTTCCTCGTTTTATTTTATTTTATCTACACTCTCATTTCATTTCTTTTTTCATTAACAGCAGTTATCTCTTCTGCACCATCACCACATGTGCAGGACACTAACAACTCATCCCATTTATCTAATGCACTCATCTTATGTAGAAAAGGTGCAAAATCTAATGCATTTCCCATGAGATTCATTGCATTAAAAAGGCATTTCTAAATTTCTAACTAATTTTGTCTGATTTAGGAAACTATAACTAATTTTATGTTCGGATAATTAAATTAGCTAACACATTCCCAAGATTCCTAACCAATTTTGTTTCATCTAGAAAATTGGAACTATTGTTATTTCAATTAGGAGATTAATTTTAATTTGTCATGTTGCTATTTTATTTAGCATTTGACTTCATCAAACACATAACTTATTGACCATTAATTATGGTAGAGAAATTTGCTAAAAGAGATATTTGAAGTCCTTCAAACTCTGGAGATCTTCAAACCCTAAGTCTACTATGTTTTTTCTTAACCAATAATTAATCTTCTACTTTTGACTAGAGAAATATGCCTGATATATGGGGTTTAAATGAAGGTGCAAATAACTAAACATTCTTTAAGTAAGAACTTGAATACCAATCAAGTCACACACCTTTAAGCCTAAAACTACCAGTCTGCAAATGCCCATAACTAGAGGGATTGATACTTCCTTGCCAAAACTAGGTCCATTCTCATTTATAGGTTACAACATCTTATGCCGAAACTCCTAGGAAAGCATCCTTGCTAACATACAACTTGCTTTTGAAGCCTTCTACTTGAGCCTTGTACAAAGGCAACAAACCACTTCTTTTGCAACCAATGAGTTCTATATATACTTCCATTTACCACTATTTTTTTTTTTTTTTTGATAAGCATACTTCCATTTACCACTATTGAAATAACTTTCATATGCTTTCTTTACTAGTGCAAAACTAGACATCAGATTGAGATGTAAATTTGCTACATGCCTCACATCTCACTGATTTACCAAGGTTTTCCCACGATGAATTTTGATGATTAAAAAACAAAGGATATGCATTTGATGGTGTGCTTAAATCTTTTTTAAGCAGGTTATTAAAATTGATAAAGCATTTGAAGGACAAAATAGAAACAAAGAAGGATGTAAGTCAAGGTGCACTAAGTTAGGACTCATTAAATCTCTAATCAAGGCTCAAAAAGAGGATTTGGTTTGTCTGTAGGAAACCAAAATCCAAAGTATGTTGTGTAGTTTGGTTCGGTCGTTGGGGGTGGGCAGGTTCTTGGAGTGGGGTGCTTTTGATTCTCGGGGTATGGGAGAGGGGGGGGGGGGGGGTGTTAGTTTTTTGGGATAGTAGGGTTTTAGAGCTGATTGAAATGGAAATTGGCAATTTTTCGGTTTCCTGTCGGTTTAAGAATGTGGAGGATGGCTACTATGAGGTTTTTACAGGGGCGTATGGCCCTGCTGTTGGGAGGTTTAGGGAAGATTTCTGGGAGGAATTGGGGACAATCAAGGGATTGTGGTAGGATCCGTGGTGCATAGGGGTGATTTTAATGTTATTAGATTTTTGGGAGAGAGGAATAGCATTTCAAGACCGTCTTCAACAATGAAAAGATTCTCGGAGATCATTGAGGATTTAGAATTAAGGGACCTCCCTTTGTGGGGGGGGGGGGGAGGTCTTTCACGTGGAGGGGTGGGTTGAATAACCAGGTTCAGTCAAGGTAGGATAGATTTATAGTTTCAGAGGATTGGGAGTGTTATTTCAGTGGGGCAGTTCAAAGTCTTCTACCCAGACTTGTTTCTGACCACTGCCCAATTTTGTTAGACTGTGGAGGAGCGAGGAAGGGTCCTTCCCCCTTCAAGTTTGAGAATATGTGGCTGAAGGAAGAAGGCTTTAAGGATTTGTTAGGAGTTGGTGGATGGGCTTCCAATCCAGAGGGTCTTTCAGTTTCACTCTGTTTGAAAAACTAAAAGCGCTTAAGGCCGGCTCGAAGATTTGGAACGGAGAAGTGTTTGGTAATGTCACTGCTAGAAAAGATTCAGCTTTGAAGCAGATGATGTTTTGGGATTCAATAGAAGAGGACAGGGTGTTGTCTGCCGAAAAGCAAAATCTCAGAAAGCAGGCTTTGGAAGAGTATAAGAAGTGGGTGATAATGGAAGAGACTTCCTAGAGGCAAAAGTCTAAAGAGTTATGGTTGAGGGAGGGTGTCAAAAATACTGGTTATTTCCAAAAAATGGCCAATGCACATAAGAGGGTCAATTCTCTGGTGAAGATTAAGATAAATGGGTCGTGGGTAACAAAAAAACGTGACATTAAGGATGGTGTGGTTCAGGCTTTCCATTCTCTGTTGTCAGAAACAGATGAATGGAGGCCCAGATGCAATGGGTTGCAGGTTGGGGTTCTGGAAAGGGAAGCTGCAGCAATGTTAGATGCTCCTTTTTTTGAGGAAGAGGTGTTTGGTGCTCTCTCAGACCTCAATGGGGATAAAGCTCCTGGTCCTGATGGTTTCACAATGGCGTTTTGGCAATTTAGTTGGAGTTTTTTAGAAGGAGGAAGTTATGGGGTTCTTTAAGGACTTTCATGATCAAGGCAAGTTCGTCAAGAGCATTAATGCTTCTTTTCTGGTTTTAATTCCTAAGAAAGGAGGAGCTAAAGATCTCAAGGACTTTAGGCCTATAAGCTTGGTGGGCAGTCTTTATAGCAAAGGTGATAGCTAATAGGCTCAAAAAGGTGATGGGTAAGACAGTGTCCAAGTCCCAAAATGCATTTGTGGAGGGAAGGCAAATCCTGGATGCCTCGCTGATTGCAAATGAGGTGATTCATTCGATGCAGAAAAGTGGGGGAGGTGGCATCCTTTGTAAGCTAGATATTGAGAAGGCATACGACCATGTAAATTGGAGTTTTCTTCTTTGGTTGATGGAAATGATGGGTTTTGGAGCTAAGTTGATTAGCTGGATTCAGTGGTGTATTGGTACTGTCAGTTTCTCTGTCCTTAATAATGGAACTCCCTCAGGATTCTACCAAAGTTCTCGGGAATTAAGACAGGGGGATCCTTTATCCCCCTACTTGTTTGTGATTGTCATGGAGGCTCTCAGTTGTTTGTTGAAGAGAGCGAAGGAGGGAGGGTTTTTGCCGGGGTGGCAACTTAGTGATAGAGGAGGTGCGGGAGTGGAGATCACTCATTTGCTGTTCGTGGATGACACTTTAGTATTTTGTGAGCCTTCCATTGATCAAGTGTCCTACTTGAGTTGGCTCCTTATGTGGTTCGAAGCCATGTTAGGGTTGAAGGTGAATTTGGACAAAAGTGAGATCATCACGGTGGGAAAAGTGGAGAATGTAGAGGAGTTAGCCCTTGAGTTTGGTTGCAAGGTTAGCAAGCTCCCATCTTCTTATTTGGGTCTTCCTTTGGGTGCTCACTACAAGGAGGTGGCAATTTGGGACAGGGTTGAGGAAAGGCTGAGGAAGAGGCTTTCCTTTTGGAAAAGGCAGTATATCTCCAAAGGGGGCAGAATGACCTTAATCCGGAACACTCTGTCCAGTATGCCTATCTACCATATGTCCCTATTTCATATGCCAAGGAGTGTGAGTTTGAGATTGGAGCGGATCTAAAGGGACTTTCTTTGGGGTGGTGGGGCCTTGGAGAGGAAGCCCCATTTAGTGGAATGGTCTATTGTTTGCTCAGATAAACGAAAGGGTGGTTTGGGTGTGAGGGACTTCGCGTTGCTGAATAAGGCACTCCTATGTAAGTGGAGTTGGCGTTTTGCGGTGGAAAGGGAAGCTTTGTGGTGGCAAGTTATATGTGCAAAGTATGGGGAAGAAGAAGGTGGTTGGAGGTCCCGTGTTGTGAGAGGTAGTTTTGGGGTTGGTTTGTGGAAAGCAATTAGGAGAGGTTGGGATGTGTTAGGCGACAATTTGGTTTATTTTATGGGAAATGGTAGGAGGGTTAGATTTTGGAAGGACAAGTGGTGTGGAGATGATCCTTTGTGTACTTCTTTTCCCATTTTATTTGCTATATCCTTGGCTAAGGAGGCTTGGGTGGCGGATGTGTGGAGCCATTCTGGAGGGGGAGTGTGGGCTCCTAGGTTCTCAAGGCGGCTTAATGATTGGGAAGTGTTCAATGCGGAGCGTTTTCTCTTAAGGTTGCAAGGGAGGAGTGTTTGTAGTGATGTGGAAGATCAAGTAATTTGGACTAAGGCAAAGGACGGAAGATTCTCTGTTAAGTCTCTTTACAAGGCGTTGGAACCGGAAAGACTAGGGGATTTTCCTGCAAGAGTTATTTGGAATTCCTTGGTGCCTCCGAGGGTGAGTTTTTTTGCTTGGGAGGCTACATGGAAAAAGGCCTTAACCTTGGATCGTATTCAGAAAAGAGGGTTCTCCTTGGCTAACAAATGTTACTTGTGTCTGGCAGAGGAAGAGTCTATTGATCACATCCTCTTGCATTGTGGGCTGGCCAGAAGTTTATGGAGCTTACTTTTTTCCCTCTTTGGGGTTTCGTGGGTGCTCCCCTCTTCAGTTAGAGAGGTGTTATTGGGGTGGTTTGGGCCTTGTGTGGGAAAGGAAATGAAGAAAGTGTGGTTTTCAGCTTCCTTGTGCTTTTTTTGGATTATTTGGAAGGAAAGAAACAGTAGGGTGTTTGAAAACGAGGAGCATTCGATTCATGGGTGTAAATCGTTTTTCCTTTGTAATTTGTGGGCGTGGACTAGGGGGTTTTATGGCTCTAGTCCCCTTTCCGTTGTAGATTTTGTAGATTGGTTAGGCCTTGGTTAAGGGTTCTTTTCTCTCTCTTTTGTATACTACCTGTATACTTTGGGGTGCTTCCTTTATGTGCCTCTTTTCTTTTAATATATTTCTCTTTATTCATCAAAAACATTACCATGTTCAAAGTCACTTGACCTTTCCCCTTTGATGAAAAACTGATCTAATTTATTGCACCAAAGGAGGATGTATGTTTGAGGTCCGCTAAGTTAGGATCACATTAACATGTTCGAAGTCACTTAACCTTTCACCTTTGATGAAAATATTATCCAATTTATTCCTTAATTGTCACAAATTTTTCAAAAAATTGGATGAAGTGAAAATTGTATTTCAATTTCCATTGAAACTTAAGAGATTTTCCAAAATTGTTAGGAGTATAACCTAGCAGATTCCCCAACTTTTTGATGCTCAAAAATTGAAAATTTGTAAAATTAGAATTGGAATGAGACAACTGATTGATCTAGGCAATGAGGGTTCCTTGTTGGTAGAAAAAGGTCATGCTATCATTTAAGTGAACTCAAACCAGTTAAACCATCACTTACAACCCCTCACGGCTAATTGATAGTCAATTGGTCAATCGATCAGTTGTGTTGTTACTTATGCTTGATGGTTATTTTCAACCTCAAGCTCCTATTTAAATTTTGATTCATGATGTAACCTATTCTTGAAATTCATTGATACATCACATTAAAGAGCTTTTGAGTGCACCCACCCTTTAAATTGCAAATCTTGTTTAGTGCATGTTGATGCTAATTTTATTGGGGATGGTAGGGCCCAATATTTTGAAAATTTCCCAACTTACAATAAGATAAAATTAGGATTAAGATGCACTCAATTTTCAACTCCTAGTTTACAATGAAGCTTAAATATAAAATGGTGCCATCCTAGCACTTAAATTTCAATTTTCAACTCCTATTTTGAGCTTAATTGAGTTGCTATCCTAGCATCATTTTTTACAAAGCATTGAACTAGCACAATGTAAAATGGTGCGAAGACGGTGCTAGGGCTTGAAGTTGCACCATCCTAGTGCAATTTTTGGCTGAGACTGAATTCTCCATAGAGAAAGATGTTGCCAAGACCTATGTGGCACATCCTGGCACCATTTTCCTCAGAGAATTCAATGAGCTGTCATTCTCGTGTTACATTGCTATCTCATGCTCCCTCGCTTTGATCGCTTGCCCCAGGATGCTTTCACCACCTTCAAAATGCCTTACGAGTTCTAGGAAATACCAAACAGTCCCACTTACATGAGTTCAAAACGTCATTCTCCCTTGAAACAAAAAAGAACCCACCCCAAGCTATCAATCACAGCAAATGGATAGCATCTACCTCAAAGAAAAAGAGGGAATCAACAGCAAGCAACACATGTCAGACCTGTACTCCTTGCCTCTCCTTCGTAACCATGAAACTAATGAATCCACCTTCCACTGCCCTAGAAATAAGACACTTAAGGCTTCAGTAACTAAGACTAACAATAGGTTGAGAGAATGTCATGCCCTTTTGAAATCTAGCTTGCAAGCAACTGTTGCCCTTGAGTCCTTCAATCTAAAATCTAAAGCCTCATCAGTAATAAGAGCAATGTTCAAAATCTACCTCTCTTCCACAAAAGATTTCTAACACTGACACTAGTCCAATAACCTTCTGTAGTTTATTCACCAACACTTTTAGAGAACAACTTGAATAAACCTCTGTAAGAAATTGATAGGCAAAGTACGTGATGTAGTTAGTCCCATCTCCTCTTTATTGAAACCAAAATAATGAATGTGACATTTAAGTTCCTTCCAAAAGTCCCAAATTCAAAAAGACCTAAAAAGATTGCATTACTGCTTCCTGCACCATTCCCTAGTTGCACTGCACCAAAAAGCTATGGTGAACCCATCCAATTCCACATAAGTCAAGTAAAGCTACTAACATCTCTTCACAATACACTCTCAAGACCACCTTTCTAGGTTTAAAAGCCACCTCAGCAATATCAAGCCTCTGAACACCAAGATCCAAGCACAGAAGCTGGAAAAAAAAATTAGAGACCTGTGATTTAATATCTGAAACCTTTGCAAGCCAAAGTTCATTCATCTTTGAGCTACCAACGAAGCTCCTCTCTTGTATTTTTGTATCCCACTTCCAACACCAGCAAAGGCTCCTCCAAAATGGAACTCGAAACAATCAACTCATCACTAGAGAGACAACCCTTTTTGTGATATCCCACATCAAATAGAAGAGAAAATATAAGTATAAACTCCTCTTAACTATATAGACGTGTTTTAAAACTGTTAGGGTCATTTGGGTCCAAAGTGGACAATATCTATATGGTTGGGTACAAATCGTTATAAATGGTATCAAAACCGATACTCGACTTCGGTATAGGGGTTTGTTTGGCCCTATGAACATTGTTTGTTTGTTTGGCCCATTGTGTTTGTGTGAGGGATGATTGTAATGTCCCACATCAGATAGGGGAGAAAGTTAGTAGTGCTATATATGTATGGCATCTTCTTAACTTTATAGACGTGTTTTAAAACCGTAAGGACCCCTTGGGTGTGGAGCTTTACACTTTCTACATCCCTATCTCAAAAATCCTAACCTGCTGTAAAGCATCAGCTGTCCGAACAAATTTTGATCAAATCACCAAACCAGCAACTTTAAGCTACATGTTCTCACAACTTCCTCTCCTAATGCCACCACAATCCAAAAGAAAGAAGAACATGGAACATCAACATAATTCTCTCTAGACGCCAAAGTCTTTTAAACCTTAAATTATTAACTATACATACATACATACATACATACATACATATATATATATATATATATATATATATATATATATATATAACAGCTACATTAATTAACAGATAAAAACATATCATGCATTATCAGAAGTGAACACAAAAAGGGGAAAATAAATACCAATTCCGTAAGCAGGGGATGCAAAATCGCTTCCTCTCAGATTTCAGGCACCGAGCAACTCGTCCTTTATTGTTCCTCCGACATTGATGGCACGTTAAAGACTGCTCCTTTTTCTCCACTTTAAGGAATTTTTAGTCAATCGCATTATGCTGGGCTCCTGTCCCGAGCCATCGAAGGCGTCGACTTCTCCACACAGAAACTCCTTCATCTTCAGAGTATCCAATTTCCATGCCTTTTGGTTCCCCCGTTTTCCTCAATCATCAAACCCTCATTCTCCCCAAATTTCACATCTTCAAGATTTTAGGCTGCTTCTCCCCTCACCAAATCCTGATGTTTCCCTTAATTTCACATCTTTTCGAGGTTCTCGAACAGGCCTCCTCTCATCACCACTCCCCCACATTTTCTCGGAAAAATCATCATTTTCCGGCCTGCGCTTCTTCCCACTTTCGACTTCGGAAGGCGTTTTTCCCGAGATCCTCCGACCGAGGCTCTGCTTGTGGCATCCTTCCACACCGTTGCGGTTCTTCATACCGATTCCGATGACACAGGAATTCCCAAAAAACCAGGTAGAAAGCTTTAGAAAGAGAAGTGGAAACACTTCTGTTGTCCTATAGAGAGCGCATCTCTCGGAGTAGTAGTGGAGTGACTGCTCAGTAGACGTTTCAAGCGTTCCCGCCATACGTGTTAAATTATTTGCTAATTAAAAAACAAAAATAATCTTTTTATTTTCTAAAAACAAGGGTTTGTGCGGAATTAGTTTTTAAAAACACATTTCAAATAAGAAAAAAAATAATGATTTAAATAAGTGAATTTTAATTTTTTCAAAAATATTTTTTTCAGTTTTAAGTTTGTAAAAATATTTATAAATTTAATTTATATTTTTAAGTTTTTAAAAATATTTTTAAAATTAATTGATACTAATATCAATTAAAAATATAGAGAATATTTTCAATTACAAATAAATTAAAGATAAATCATTTTTGGTAAAATAAAATATTAAATTTTTAATAAAATCGTAAATTTTAAATTTCCATCAAAAGGAATGATTCTATTAATAGATATTATAAAATATAGGCAATAATATTTTCTTAAAAATATAATTAATTTGTTGATAAAAATGAATTACTAATATTTTATTTAAATTCAAATAAACTTTAAAAAAAAAAAAAAGTGAACTACACCTCAATTACTAATATAGTACGTTGGACTAATTTTGATTTGGAAAATTATACTTCATTCATCCAACTTCTTTTTATAATAAATATTTTTAGGACAAAATATTCATGAAATAACCAAACTACCCTCAAACAGAAATACTCATTCATCTTTCCCTTGAATGCCACATTAAAGCTCGAACATTTGCATGGTGTCTGACCTTTAGGTCCAAATATTTGCACGGCGTTCACCCTTCTAGGTCTAGAGATTTGCATGACGTTCAACCTTTTAGGTCTAGACATTTGCACCATGTTTAAAATTCCAAGTTGGACACTATTGAACGAGTTTATTTATTTATTTATTTCTCTTACACCTTTTCATAATTTCTCATTTCTAAATTATTTTTATATTCTTTTTAATTATTATTTTTAACTATTTTTATAATATTTGTTTTTATCGAAATTTACATATGAAATAAAATAAGTCCTAAAAGATATTTTCTTTTACAATGTATGGTTCTTAAAAATTTTGAAGGGAAGAAAATAAAAAGAAAAAGTCAAGAAAAATAAAATAATAAATTTAAAGTTAACAAATTATTTATATATGTTTTTTCAAACTTGTTTCACTTATTTTCCTTTGTTATATAAAAATTAAATAATTTTAAAATATATAAACTTTTAACTAATTTTAATTATATTTTATTTTCTTTGATATTTTCTATGGTGAAACCAAACATGAGAAAATTATTTTCCTCAATATTTTTTTTCTTTTCTTAGTAATTTTTAGTTATGTTTGGTTCTTGATAAATTTAAGGAAAAATGTAAGAGAAAGAAAATAGAGAAGAAAAGTGGGTGACAAAAAAAAGTAAAATAAAATAAAAAATAGATTTAAAATCAAGAAATTATTTTCATTTCTACTTCAAACTCACTTCATTTATTTTAACTCTTCCACATAAAAATCAAATAATTTAAAAATCTATAAATTTTTAACTAATTTTAATTATATTTGTTTTTTTAGTATTTTTCATAATAAAACCAAATGTAAAAAAAAAATATTTTTCTTAATATTTTTTTTCCTTAGTATTTTATAGGGATCAAACATAACTTCCAGGAACTAAACATACTTATAAGTTATTGTTAGGAGGCAAAAAGTTGAGAGAAAAATGAAGAAGATGATGAGTGGAAGAGAAGAATGGGAAGAATCTTTTAGGTATATTGAAAATTTGTAAGAGTATATATTAATAAGGTTAATATTATAAAGTGGATGTGTAAATAGGGTAGATGTAAAGAGAAATTTAGTGAATGCAACTATATAATTTCCCTTTTGATTTAATCTACTATTAATTAGGTCATTTTTTTAATTCCAAATTATACTTAAAAGTGAGTAGACTCATTAAAGAATTTAAAGCATTAAACTTCACTTTATTTTATCCAACTTAATTTGAAATCTTAGGGGTTTTTTTGGTAAAACTTAATACTTATTACTTAATGACTTAAAGCGCTCGAGCGGGTGCCCAAGTCAAGCTAACCCAACCCAACCAAATAAGAGATTAAGGGGGAGCAGTTTCTAGGAGTTGGAACTGTTAGAAACTACCCAGAAACCACTCCATAAAAAAAAAATAAAAGATATATATATATATATATATATTCTCTAGGAAAAGAAAGACCGAGAGAACTCGAGAAAAAAAAGTTTTTTAAAAAAGAAGGTAAAAGACTTTTATGTTATGAAATAGAGCGGTTCTCGATTTTAGCGTGGTTCCATTCACGACTTGGGGTGAAGAATTAAACAGTTAAACAACTATTTTTTGGATCTTGGGGCATTTCAACATGGTAATCCAAAGTTTTCCTACAATGGTATCAGAGCATGTTTAGTTTGTTTCTCGTTTTGTTTAATTTGTTTCTAGAAAGAACACAAAGTCGATAAAAATGTTTCCATGGTTCCTTAAAAGAATAGTGTCCCTATAAATAAAATAAAATTAAAAAATGAAAAAAAAAATGGTGGATGCAGTGAAAAGTGGATAATATCTACTAGTGAAAAGTGTTAGTGAAAAGCAGATAATATCTTGTAAAAGGCAGTGGAAAGTGGATGATTGTATATATATATATACAATTGCAAATTGTTGGAGTTAGTTGGGTGCCCAAGTTGTGTTGACCCAACTCGATCCAACCAAATATGAGATCAAAGGGGAGTAGTTTTTGGGAGTTGGAATTGCCAAAAACTGCTTAGAAACCACCCCATTAAAAAAAATAAAAAAATCTCTCTCACTCTCACTTTTACTTTTCTCATGGGAAAGAAAGATTGAGAAAACTCGGGAATAATGTTATCTGAATAAGAAGGTGAAAGGATTTTATGTTGTGAAATGAAGTGGTTCTCGATTTTAGTGTGGTTTCATTCACGACTTGGGGTGAAGAATTAAATAGTGAGACAACTACTTTTTAGATCTTGGAAATTTCAATAAGGTAATATGAAGTTTTTCTATAATGATATCAGAGCATGCTTAGTTTGTTTTCCGTTTTGTTTTGTATTTTTTTAAATAATAATTAGGTTCTTCTAATTAAATTTTTTATTTGTTCAAATAATTAATTAAAGTATGAGTATATGTTACTCATTAAAAATAAATTAAATTAGATCCTTTTGGTCAAGTGTGAAATGGTACGAATGAAGAGAACTAGGAGAGTACTAAGGGATAGAAGACCTTGGTTGTTTTTTAATATGCGTATGAACTACAAGAGGGACCCTAGCTTTTTATAAATGAACACGTGGATCATGTCATTAATATGATCAAGAGTTTGGAAGTGGAATATATTTTTCCGCTAGGCTATAAAAAGCGAATCTTATAAATGTCCTTAACAAAACCTGAGGTTAAAGTTCGAGAACATATATGAGAATTTGTTCAAGAAGTGCCTCAAGGTTTCACAAATAAGTCTTTTGATGACATAGTAGCCCTTTTTAAGGAATATTGGCAAATATGCTTTATGAAGAATGTCATTATACAAATGACAGTGCTTTCTATTTATCCTAACTTGCGAAGTGTGAATTTTTCAAATTCTATCAGATATAAAAATATTAGAGGATTATGGTTATTGAAAACAACTTCTAGAGTTATAAAAGACACTCTATATAATCCAAATATTGTTTCTTCTAGCTTCAAGGGAGAATATTAGTTTTCTTCTATATATATATATATAGAAGAAAACTATATATGAAAGACATGACATGACACGACATGCATATTTATCTTTTTGATGAATTAGTATATTTTTTTATTCACACGTCTTCAGTTCTTTATAGATATATTGTCAACACATGCTAGTTGTACAATATTATTTCATGGAGTGAGAGGTTTTTGGTTAAAAGAAATTTATGTAATTTTTTTACCTAAAATTAGCAATACTTGCATAGATTATTTCTAATTTGAAATAATTAAAATTATATATAGCAGTTGATTGAGAATATATTGAACTTTCATTTCTATTACAATTTAAGGTTATTACATTTTAGAAGATAATTAGAGCAAGTATGAGCATCAATATCTGTAAAAGTACTCATTAATAAGATTTGTGCAATATCTCTATGTAGTTGAATATGTGGACTGCAACTAAGAATATCATAATAGAACTAAATAAGGGTAAGAAATTGAATGGTGATAATTACGAGATTTGGCATCGCAAGATTTGGTATATCCTTGAAGAGTAAGAGGCTCTTAAAAGACTAGATCATGTCATGAAAGAACTTGAATGAGGGAACTCTGCCAACATAGAAGGAATTAAGAGGCTTATGTGGTTTAAAAGAAAAAAAAAAATTATATCTTACATTACATTGTTAAGTTGCATGCAAGATGATCTCTTAATTGAGTAAAAGATATACCAAACTGCTTATAAGATGTGGGAAACTCTAAAGGAAAAGTATGATGGACTTTCAGCTACAAAATTGAGAGACCTTGTAATGAAATTTGGAAATTACAAGATACGATTGAACCATACAATTAAATAGCATCTCAAGGAGATGAAAAGAATGATAAGAGAGCTTAAGACATCCGGGAATGTCCTCATTGATGAACAACAAGTTGAGGTAATCTCAGATCGTTACCAAAGAACTAGAACCACGTGGTGGTGAACATGACACATAATGAGAGTGTCAAGAACTTTGATGATATAGTTCATCATTTTGAATCGGAAGCCGAGCGACTTGTGGTTGTTAAGCATTATTGAGAAAATAAAGCCTAATCTTAATAGAGAAAACACTCAAGAGAGGGGGTGAATTGGTTTTTTTTTTTTTTAAAAAAAAAAAATCAAATACAACAAATTCAAGCAAAGGAAGCACAAATATAAGGAGATAAAGATAGAGGAAGCAAACTCAGATTTTATAGTGGTTCGACACCCCTTGCCTATGCCCACTCTCCTCAAACTCCTAACCAAGTGAGGGTTTCACTATACTTGAAGTTTTAACCAAGCTTCCAACACCTTTACACTTGGATTCTAGTTTTAATGGGTTTTTACACAATCCCTTCAAGTCTTTACTTACTTGAAGCTTCTAACACTCAAATAACAAATTCAAATCTCTCAACCTAGCTCAACAATGACTCAAATACAACACAAATGCTAGGATAAATCACAAGGGTGCACTAAAGAATATGCAAATGGAGATTTAATGCATCAAGGAAAGAATGAGAGCTTTTAAGGCAAGAACAAATAGGTAAACAAATAAATGTAGGTGTTGTTTTGCTCATAAATGAAGTGGAGTTCTCAATTTATAGGTTTCTAGCATCGGGAGCCAAAATGCCAAAATAGCCTCGACTGGTCGAGTTGGGGGTTGACCGGTTGACTAGTTATTTGAGCATTTAATGCTTGGCAGGTGACTGTTATCCTCAATCAGACCTCAACCAGGAAGACATAGCCCCTTGACTAGGAATGAAAGGCTACTAGAAGAGAGAAAAGGTTTTTTTGCATCTCTTAATCGATCATCGACTAGGAAGGTATAATCGGTTGACCAGTAACTTAGCCAATTGAGCCGGTTGGCTAGTGCCTCAACCGATTTACCATTTTTTGCTTGAAAACCTATCTTTTTCTGTTCTTTTTCCTTCTAACACTTAAACAAGGTCTATAGGTAAATTAAGATGTCAATTTTGAAATGATTTGCCTAAGGTTCATTTAATAAAACTCAGGTTTTGATGGAAATGTAACTTTAATGCATAAATCGAATTTTTAAATATGCATGAAAAAGATATGAAAATCCTAAGTACGCTTATGCATTCTTCTTAAATATGTTACTACGATTAAAGGGTTTTCCAATTGTCTTGACCTTGCATCCATTGGGTCCTTCAATGAACTTCTAAACTAACACCTGAAATTTTCTAAAATTCAAACCAATTAGCAACTTAACCATAGTTTGTTATCATCAAAATGCAATTAGGAGAACCTTTGAGCTAACAATCTCCCTTTTTTTTATGATGACAAACCTTGGTTATCTAGGAGAAAAAGAATCTCCACCTAAAACTAATCATGGATCAACAATCAATATTTAAGAAATTAAAAACACGATGATCAAGACATGTTAGAAAGTATTGCAATAAAGAAAAATGTAAAAGGCATATCATATATCATATGTCAAATGTATTAGTCAGTACATCATATGCCCAATCAAGCTAAAGTAACTAAAGATAAGCAATATATGATCCAAACAAAAAAATGATATGCACATTTGAGTCTCCCATATCTAGCCTCTTAGATCCTAAAATATCTCTCCCTTTAGCAACATAAAAAAATAACAAGGGGAGTCTCCAACGAATCAAGGTTAAGGAGGTGGAGGAGGAAACACGAAACACAAGTAGGCCATCATCTTCTCATGTTGACGCTCCATGCAATCCTCAAAGTGATCAATCATCTACTGAAGATACTCAAACTAAGAAATGAACGCATTCTAATACTGGTCCATCTTATCCTCCATAGAGTAAAATCGTGTATCATTGATCACTACAAACTCCTCCATGCGAGTACCAAGGGAGCTAATCCGGGTTGATAAGTCCATCCATGGAGCATGGTCAAGAGCAGGAGGTGCTTAAGGAGGTGGTATCTCAGTATAGGTGGACTCGGTGAAAGTTGGTCCAGAGAAGGAGGGCTCGATGTATGACGGTTGAGTACATGGTTCCTCTATAAAGGTCGACTCAGTCATCATTGGCCCAGAGAGAGTGGACACAAACTGAACACAACTGGTCTGTGAAGGAATCTCTGTCTAAAGTAGGGAAATATCAAGCTCGGGCCCTCTTTGTTGGTGGCCACTCTGAGGGTCTAGTCCACCTTGAGGGTCTAGTCCACCCTTTATTTTCCTAATCTCTGCCTCCTCCTCAACTCTAGGTTGTACATGTTCCTTTGCATGCTCTCTTTCCGCTTTTCTGATCCAAGAACCATCTAGAGCCTTCTCAAATTTCATCATCCCCATAGACTAATCATTATATGTGTTAAAAATTTTCAGGAGCCTTCAAGTCTGTTTCTTTGCTCAAGTTTATGTCGGCCTCCTTAAATACCAAAGAGAGAAAACGTTCATAAGGGAATACTCTGGTCCTACTCTCACAACAAGCAATCATACGCATCATCATCAGATATCTCAAATGAATTCATCTCCTAGTGACGACTGAATCCATAAAAAACGCCTCATAGTAGGAGACCTCATCTTGGTGTCCACCCCGTGGCAAGAAAGTGAAGCATAACATGTGATGGAGCACTTTGTAGATGATTATCAAGTTGTGTGCCGATGGCTTGCCTATCCTCTAAATGGCCTTTCTAGACTCAAATCTTGAAATAGTAGGCCACACATTAGACTTATATATCCTCAATCCAACAATTGGCACTCTAAGAATCTAGAAAATAGAGTCGACATCCATCTCAATCTTCGATCATCTCAAGGTATAGGAAATAGGACCTCCAACATGATACCTCACCTTGGCATAGAATGCCCATATCAAAGACAAAAAGACGAGTTCAGATAAAGACACAGTTGGAAGCCAACCCATCAAAATGTCCTAAAATTTGAAGTAACTCAGCTATGCAAAGTTAATGTCTCTCTCGAGTACCACACAACAGTGAGAGAAATGTTGTTTGTACCATTGGTACTCATCTGTGGTACTGAACAGGGCGGTGTCAAAACTCACATTTCGACGTGCCTCTAGTTGAGATAGCTTAGTTAAGTGTTTGCCTTGTGCCCTGGAAGCTGTGGGTTCTCATTTGGGAGCCATAAAAGAAGGAGACAGAGCAAAGTGAAGAGAAGAAACTGGTAGAGGCTCACACCTAAAACCCTAACAAAAAGAAATGGAGAGGAATCGGTGCTAGAGTAAGCTATGATGCACAGAAGGAAGAGAAGATGGCCCAAATCTAAAACCCTAGCCTTCAAAGCCTTCAAATCTCATCCAAAAATGCTTTAATATGCTGCAATGGCACCAAAAATCTCTCTTAGACCAGTGAATCGATGAAACCCTTGAAGAGCTAGAGGAAACGATGCAGAAAATGAAATGCAGGAGACTCTTAAAGTTTTCAATCTTGACGAACCGGTTGATCAGACCTCAATCAGTCGACTGCCTAGTTAACAAGGTTAATGCTCTTTGACTTTCCATTTTTTCACACTTTTTCATTTCTTAAACCTTCTCATGCCCTTTTCAATTAAATTCCCCAATTTTTTATGCTCAATGACTAGGGAGTTTTTAATTTTTGGTTAAAAATTGACCATTTTCTAAGTAAATGTCTATATGATGTTCTATATGATGCATATGACATGAAATTCAAGTAATCAATAGGCATAGACATCAAGCATTCATAAGAAAGTATTAGATCATAATGAAACCACCCCTAGTTGTCTTCTAATGTCAACAAATTGTTCTTCACTTAGAGGTTTTGTAAAAATATCGACAAGTTGATCTTTAGTGCTTACAAACTCAAGTGTTATGTCACCCTTTTGTGCATAATCTCTAAGAAAATGATGTCTAATCTCTATATGCTCAGTCTTCGAGTGTTGCACGGGGTTTTTTGATATACTTATGGCACTAGTATTATCACATTTAATAGATACATGTTTAAAAAATAAACTAAAATCACTAAGTGTTTGTTTCATTCAAAGAATTTGTGCACAACATAAATCGGCTGCTATGTTTTTGGCTTTTGTTGTTGACAAAACTACTGAATTTTGCTTCTTACTATGCCATGAAACAAGTGAGTGTCTTAAAAAATGATATGTGTCATTAGTGATTTTTCTTTCAACCTTACAACTGGCAAAATCGACATATAAAAAATCAATTAATTCAAAGCTATCATCCTTAATATACCATAAGCTTATGTCCATTATTCATTTCAAATATGTAAGGATTCTTTTTACTGCACTTAAATGAGGTTCTTTAAGACAATATTGAAATTTAGCACACAAGCATACACTATACATAATATCAGGTCTACTAGTAGTCAAGCATAGCAAAGAACCTATCATGCCTCTATACATAGTAGAGTCAATGGATTTACCTTTTTTACCTTTATCAAGCTTGATGGATGAGCTCCTTAGAGTCTTCATTCTCTTTGCTACCTCTATGTTGAACCTTTTGAAAAGATCTCTTATAAACTTTGCTTAATTAATGAAGGTTCCTTCCTTTAGTTGCTTGATTCGAAGTCTAAGAAAAAAGTTGAGTTATCCCATCATGCTCATTTCAAACTTACTATGCATGCACTTATCAAATTCTTCACAAAGACATTAGTAGCACAAAAAATTATAGTATTTGAACATGGTATTTGAACTATGAGTATTTCATTTTCTTTGGTTTTTATGAAAAGAGTTGTGTCAATTTTACCCATTTTAAAATCATTTTTCAAAAGAAATTTGCTCAATCTTTCATACCATGCTCTAGGTGCTTATTTCAAACCATAAAGTGACTTTTTAAGTTTAAAAACATGGTTAGGAAAATTAAAACTTTGAAAATCAGGTGATTGTTCAACATACACTTCTTCATTTATAAAACCATTTAAAAATGCACTTTTCACATCCATTTGATATAAAACAAAGTCTTTAAAATATGCAAAGACAAGTAGCATCCTAATGGCTTTCAACCTAGCTACGGGGGAAAAGGTTTCTTCATAATCTATTCCTTCTTCTTGATTAAAACCTTGGACTACTAACCTTGCTTTGTTTCTAACAATTATGCCATTTTCATCCATTTTATTTCTAAAGACCCATCTAGTTCCAATAACACTTTGATTTGATGGTCTTGGTACTAATTCCTATACTTCACTTCTTTCAAATTGATTTAACTTTTCTTGCATAGCAATCATCCAATTTTCATAATCTAAAGCATCATTTATATTTTTAGGCTCAATTTAAGACATAAAAGCTAGATTATTGCAAATGTTTCTAAGAAATGATCTAGTTCTTATCCTACTAGATGGATTACCTATGATATGATCTTGTGGGTGATTGATGACAAACTTCCGTTCTCTAGGAAGGTCTTGGTTTGATTCACCTTGCACTTATTGAGGAAATGGTAGTGCCAATGGTGATCTTTCTTCCTTAGGATCAACTCCATTCTCTTCTTGTTGTCTTTTGTCTTCAATTGGAATCTTCCCATGTAGGTCTCCAAACCTAAATCATCATCAATACTCTCTTTCTTGAAGAGAATTGTTGATTCATAACAAAAAAAAAAAAATACATATGGACGGAATCCTCTACAACTATGGTTCTTTTGTTGAAAATTTTAAAAGCTTTACTTGAAGTTGAGTAACCAAGAAAAATTCCAACATCTGATTTTGCATTAAATTTTCCAAGACTTCATTGGTGTTTAATATAAAACACTTGCATCCAAAGACTTTGAAATAACTAATGTTGGGTTTCTTGTTTTTTCAAAACTCATAGGAAGTTTTTTTTAAGTATGAGCCTTAATAAAACTCTATTTAAAACAAAACAAGAGGAGTTAACCGCTTCGCGCTAAAAATATTTTGGTAGATTGTTTTCATTTAGCATGGTTCTTGTCATCTCTTGAATGGTTCTATTTTTCCTTTCAACTACCCCATTTTGTTGAAGAGTTTTAGGAGCTGAAAAATTGTGATCAATTCTATACTCATTGTAGTAATTTTCAAAATCAACATTTTCAAATTCTCTCCCATGATCACTTTTTATACAAGTAATTGCAAAACTTTTTTTTATTTTAAACCTTATTGCAAAATTTTGAAAACTCATAAAAAAAACTTCATTATTTTGACTTAAAAACAAGACCCATGTGTATCTAGAGAAGTTATCCACAATAACATAAGCATAAGACTTTCCTCCAAGACTTGGTGTCCTAGAGGGACCAAATAAATCCATGTGCAATAACTCAAGTGACCTAGTTGTAGAAATGATGTTTTTGATTTGCTTTCCCATTTGACAAGCTTGACAAACTTTATCTTTTTGAAAATTTATTTTGGGAAGGCCTTTAACAAGTTCATCTTTGTTGAGTTGGGAAATGAGGTCCATGTTAGCATGTCCCAACCTCCTATGCCACAACCAACTTTGATCATGCATTCTTGAAAAACATCTATCATGACCATCATATTTTGAAATATTTATGATGTAAACATTATCATATCTATAACCCATGAAGATGGTTTTATCATTTTAAATGTCCTTGATAATGCAATGAGATGCTTCAAAAATCACTTTTAAATTTTTGTCACAAAGTTGACTAATACTTAAAAGATTATGTTTTAAACCATCTACTAATAAAACATTTTCAATGAGAGAAGATGTGTCTTTACCAATGTAGTCTTGATCCATGATTTTTCATTTTTCTTTGTAAGAAAAGCAAACTTGGATTCTTCTCCGATCATGTGTTTTGAGCATCCACTATCCACAAACCACTTATCCTTCTTTGAACCCTACAACATATAACTCAACTTGATTTAGGTACCCATATCTTCTTGGGTCCTTGAGGGTTAGTGACCTTGGATTTTTCAACCTAAAACTTTTTAGCTTTTGCATTTAAATTCTTTTGAAAACCATTTCTTAAAGGACACGTGCTATTAATGTGTCATTTTCCACAAAAGTTGCAAGTAGTGAAAGGACTTGGACTTGTAGATTCATTTACAAAATAGTTCTTAAAATACTATTGATTCTTTGAAGATTTGAATCTTAGCATTTGTTTGTCAAAAATACATTTTTGGATAGCTAGGATCATTTCAAAAGATTTTTGTTTGCAAGAGAAGATTGAAAGAGATGAGGTCAACCATTCATTTTTTTTTTCTTAAAAGCTTTTTTTTTTTCAAGATAAGTTTTAGATTCTTCAACATTTGAAAATTTTTCTTTTACTTCTCCAAGTTCTTTTGCAAGTTGTTGAACTTTCTTTTTGAGAAAAATATTTTTCAAACCAAGTTTTTCAAAATCCTCATACAATTCTTGAAAAACATCATGTATATCTTCATCACTAATATTAGAGTTTATTTCATCAAGTTCATCTATTACCATGAAGCACATGTTTGCCACTTTTTTTTCATTTTCTTCTTTAGATGATTCATCTTCACTTTCACTCCAAGTGGTCATCATTGCCTTCTTCTTTCTCATCTTGGCTTCACTTTTGTAGAGAGGACAATCATATTTAATGTGTCCTAGTTTCTTGCACTTGAAGCACACCAAATCCCTTTTTCTCCTCTCATCTCTCTTTGTCACCATGAGATGAAGATTCCTTTTTAAAGAAGTCTTTTCTAGAAGTGAACCTTCTTCCTTTAAATTTTTCACCCCTCATGAACTTGTTGAACTTTCTTGTGATGAGGGCTAAGTCTTCATCTTTTTTACTTTATTTTTCTTCTTCAAATTCTTTCTCTTCCTTAGTTGTAGCTTTGAGAGTTATACTCTTCTTCTTTTTGTCTTCCCTTTCTTGTTGCTTCTTTGCCAAATTGATCTCATATGTCATCAATGACCCTATGAGCTCCTCCAAAGGTAGCTTGGTCAAGTCTTGGGCTTCTTGAATTGCAGTGACCTTTGTATCCCACTTTGATGGAAGTGGCCTCAAGATCTTCATCACCTTCTCCGATTCCTTGTAGGTATTTTCCAAAGCTTCAAGACCATTGACAATATAGGTGAACCTAGTGATCATCTCAACAATAGTTTCATTATCTTTCACAAAAAACAGTTCATAACTATGAACAAGTAAATTTATTTTTGACTTTTTAACTTGATTTGTTCCTTCATGAGTTATTTCAAGTAATCTGCAAATTTCTTTAGCTAATTTGCATCGACAAATTCTATTATATTCATTTCTATCCATATCGCATTGCAAAGTGTAAACGATCTTAGCATTTATTTGGAAATTTCTTCTATCATGCTCATCCTATTCTTGTTTGGGTTTTGGAACCATGACTTCATCAACTAGTTTTGAAGGAAAAGTTGGGTCATCTTCAATGATATCCCATAATTCTAAATCGGTTGATTGTAAAAACGAAGTCATTTTAGTTTTCTAATAGGGATAATCGGTTCCCGTAAAAAATGGAGGTCTATTGGTTACAAAACTTTCAATCTGAGATGAGCTTGATGGATTAATCATTTCCTCTTAGACGGTTAAGTCTTAAACACAAGGCCTAGCTCTGATACCAATTGAGAAAATAAAGGCTAATCTTAATAGAGAGAACACCCAAGAGGGGAGAGGGGGTGAATTGGGTTTTAATTTTTTTTTTTTTAACACAACAAATTCAAGCAAAGGAAACACAAATATAAAGAGATAAGGTTAAAGAAAGCAAACTCAGATTTTATAGTGGTTTGGCACCCCTTGCCTACATCCACTCTTCTTAAGCTCCTAACCGAGTGAGGGTTCCACTATACTTGAAGCTTCAACCAAGCTTCCAACACCTTTACACTTGGATTCTGGCTCCAATGGGCTCTTACACAATCCCTTCAAGTCTCTACTAACTTGAAACTTCTAACACTCAAATAACAAATTCAAATCTCTCTACCTAGCTCAACAATGGCTCAAATACAACTCAAATGCTAGGATGGATTATAAGGGTGCACTAAAGAATATGCAAATGGAGATTTAATGCACCAAGGAAAGAATGAGAGTTTTTAAGGCAAGAACAAGTAGGTAGAAAAATAAATACAGGTGTTCTCTTACTCATAAATGAAGTGGAGCTCTCAATTTATAGGTTTCTAGCATCATGAGCCAAAATGCCAAAAAACAGCCTCGATCAGTCGAGCTAGGGATCGCCTAGTTGACTAGCCATTGGAGCATTTAATGCTTGGCAGGTGACCGTTATCCTCGACTGAACCTCGACCGAGAAGGCATAACCCTTGACCAGGAATGAAAGCTACTAGAAGAGAGAGAAAGTTTTTTACATCTCTCGATCGGTCCTCGATCGGGAATGTATAATTGGTTGACCGGTAACTTAGCCGGTTGAGCCGGTTGGCAAATGTCTCGACTGGTTCACCATTTTTTGCCCAAAAACCTATCTTTTTATGTTCTTTTTCTTTCTAACACTTGGCAAGGTCTATAGGTAAATTAATATGTCAATTTTGAAATGATTTGCCTAAGGTTCATTTGATAAAACTCGGGTTTTGATGGAAATGTAACTTTAATGCATAAACCGAGTTTTTAAAAATGCATGAAAAGATATGAAAATCCTAAGTGCACTTATGTATTCATCTTACATATGTTTCCTATTATCAAAGGGTCTTCCAATTGTCTTGATCTTGTATCAATTAGGTCATTTGATGAATTTCCAAACTAACACCTGAAATTCTTTAAAATTCAAACTAATTAGCAACTTAACCATGGTTTGTTATCATCAAAACGCGATTAGGAGAACCCTTGGGCTAACATTATGAACAAGCTTATGTAGCTAAATCTAGTTCACGCAAAATTTCCAACTTTAAGCGTAATAGAAAGTTCTTTAACAAGAATAAGAAATCTGATGATGCTTCAAAGAAAGGAAAGATAGGGGCACGTAAGAAGTTCAAGCTTGCTAAGAGGGATAAGTGCAAGTTGAAATACTAGAATTGTGGTAACAAGTGTCACTTCGTTCATGAGTGCACTAAGTTGAAATAGGTATGGTCATGTTCAAATAATTCATGCGCTTATGTTTCTAGCTATGTAATGTTAACTGAATTTGTTCTTTTGTGAATGGTAGACTCAGCCATCACCGACCATATAGCTAGAGACCGAGGAACACGTGTAGAGTTTCGACAAATTAGTTCTGGTACTAGATGGATCTATGTAGGAAACAACTTTAAAGTTAGGGTCAATGGTATTGGAACGTGTAAATCAGAATTGCACAGAGGATGTACCCTATTTCTATATGATGTTTTTATGCTCTAGATATTCGATGATATTTGGTTTCTATGTTAGTCCTTCTTGGTTTAGGTTTCAACTTGAATTTTCATGATTCAGGTATGGAGTTGTATTTGGGAACAACATACTATGGTTTTGGATTTATTTTAGATGGTTTTATGGTTCTTGACATTGATAACTGCGTGTTGTCTAATATTAATGATAGTTATTATTCATTGATGACTACTTCTAGAAATACATGTGATAATGTGATCATATGATATGCTAGACTTAGGCATATTAGGCAATAAAGAATTAATAAACTAGCTAGAGAAAATCTCTTAGGTCAATTCACTAAAATTGATATGCCAACTTGTGAATATTGTATAGCTGGTAAAATAATAAGAAAACCATTTAGAAAAGGAATTAAAGTTGAAATATCATTGCAATTGATCTATTATGACATTTGTGGTCTTACAAGTGTCAAATGAAGGCATGACGCCTTGTACTTCATCACATTTATAGATAACTTTACTCATTATGGTCATGTTTTCTAATTTCTCGTAAGTCAGAAATATTAGATTGCTTCAGACGCTACAATTATTTAGTTGAAAATCAGTTGGATAAAAAATAAAAATAAAACATTAAGAACAAACCAAGGTAGAGAATATCTATCAGAACAATTTAAAGATTTATGTTATGAAAAAGATATTAGTAGACAATTGGCTATTCCAAGGACTCTATAACAAAACGTTGTTGCTAAAAGGAGGAATAAAACATTGTTAGACATGGTTAGGTCAATGATGGCTTAAGAAAATCTTCCCATTTCATATCGGGGACATGCATTGTTGACTACTAGTCATGTACTTAATCGAGTACCCTTAAAGATTGTTGCATCTACTCTATATGAGTTATGGAATAATCGAAAGCCTAATCTTAGCAATTTGTGACTGTGGGGGTCAGCGGCTTATGTTCACAATCCTTCTCATAAATATGGAAAATTATGTCATTGAGAAAGGAAATGTATCTTTATAAGATACAATGAACACTCCAAAGGGTATGTGTTCATAGGTGAGCATGAAGATGGAATAGTAAAGAATCACGAGATGTCATGTTCTTAGAGGATGATTTCCCACGTACGGGTGAGAATGATAGGGATTTACATCTTTATGAAATGATGGATCCTGACATAAGAACTACACCCGAATGATAATTGATGCTTGAACCTAGAGGGAATGAACTAGTTCCTATAGCAAGTATGATAAAAGAGTCGATGTTGAGAAAAAGTTCTCGACGAATTATTCCTTGACAATGATTTGAGATTGAAGGGGAAGTTCATATTGTCACTCAATATGATGGTGCTGAGCCTAAGTTGGTTCACGAGGCTCTTAATTGTCCAGTTAAGGATAAATGGATAAAAGTAATGGAAGACGAATTAAAGTCAATACGAAAGAATCGAGTCTGGGACTTGGTTGATCTGCCTTCAAATCGAAAAGCTATTAGGAACAAATGGGTTCTTAAAATAAATAAATAAATAAATAAATAAAAAACAAATGGATCCATTGAAAATTATAAAGCTCGATTAATGGCTAAAGGGTATACCTAACAAAAGGGTATAAACTATGAGGAAATCTTCTCTTCAGTAGTTAGGTTTACCTCAATTCGCCTCATTCTAGCTATAGTAGCTCTTATGGATTTAGAGCTACACCAAATGGATGTTAAGACAACTTTCCTTAACAAAGAGTTGAATGAAGAAATCTATATGGAACAACTAGTAGGTTTCATTATCCAAAGCCAAGAGTGCAAATTGTGCAAGTTAAGTCAATCAATTTATGGCCTTAAGCAATCATCTGGGTGATGGTACTTGAGATTTCATAGTGCAGTAACTTCATACGATTTCACAAGGATTGATGAGGACCATTGTGTTTACATTAAGCAACATAAAGATAAATATGTGTTACTATCTTTATATGTGGATGATATACTTATAGCTAGAAATGATTTCGAGTTTGTTCAAACCATTAAAAGATGGTTATCATCTACTTTTGAGATGAAAGATATGGGAGAAGCATTTTATATTCTTGGAGTAAAGATCCATAGAGATTGTTTTAATAGACTAGTGGCTCTCTCCCAAGAACACTATATTAAGAAAATCCTTGAACCATTTAATATGTAAGATTGTAATCCCATTGACACTTCATTTGCAAGAGGTGAAAACCTAAGCAAAAAAATGGATCAAAAGACTCCAGAAGAAAATAGGAACTACTCCAATGTTGTTGGAAGTCTAATGTATGCTACAATGTGTACAAGACCAAACATTTACTATGTTGTTAGGATGCTTAGTAGCTACTAAGCAAATCCTGGAATGATGCATTAGAAAATAGTAAAGAGAATTCTTAGGTATCTAAAAAGCACTATGGACTATTCCTTTTATTATCAAGGTAAAGAATTGAGTTTGGTGGGTTATTCAGATACCAATTAGGCAAGTGATCCAGATTAGTGCAAATCAACATTTGGATATATATTCTTGTTTAAGAATGGTGTTATCTCATGGAGAAGCAAAAAATAGACTAGTATAGTTTTGTCAACCATGGAAGCTAAATTTATTGTTTGTTCAACTACAATACAAGAAATTGTACGATTGAGAAGATTTTTGCAAAGCTTGGGAATAGTCAAGGATGTTTTTAGGTGAACAACAATTTATAATGATGGCAAGTTGTGATCACTTATGTAAAGGACCTGAAATGTCACGGAAGAACTAATTATATAGATACCAAGAATAATTTTATGAGATATTATTGCACAAAAGGAGTTGATTCTAAAATATTTACCTACACGTGAGATGATTGTTGATCAATTCACAAAATTCATTTCAAGAGATATTTTTTCTATACATGTAAAGTCATTAAGACTACGTAGGTTATAATTTATGTTGATTATATGACATGGATCATTATTAATTGGATATAAGATATTCTGTATATGATCAAATGAAATGAGTATTTGTTATTCATATCATTAAATATGTAAATGTTACTCATACAAATATACTCTTAAATGTATGTCATCAGGTAGAGGTTGGCTTTCTCACATAAGCAACCGCCCCAATCAATGAGTTTATAAGTTGGGATGAGACACGATATACTAATGATGATAAATGAGTAAAAAGAATACAAGGACAATGTGTGTTACCTTGATTAAGTATCAAGATGAGGTCTATGATAGGTTATATCTTGACCGAATGTAATAGCCCACAATTATATTTACCTGTTTAAATTGGACTTGAATTCTAGCATAAAAGATTTGGAATTGTTAGTTAAGGTCCATATGGCGGTAATTTTACAAACAATTTCCAATTGAAGAGAAACCACCACATGTATTTCACACTACATGTGTTTGAAAGTGACTAATAAAGAAAGTCAATGATTAATCCTTGCATCCTCACTATATGAGATCCTTGAGGCTTATTCAATTATAATAGCCCAGTATTGTACTTTTTGTATTTTTTTTTTATATGTTTTAAGGTGACAAATTAATGTTGCTACTTTGATATGTTTCTGACAGAAATAAAATAATTTATGCTTACGAGAGACATATTAGGCAAATGGTTAATTTGAATCTAAAAGACATGAGTTTAAAAGAAATATTTTTTTTTTGAGTTACATTGATAAAAATGCGTTCACGATTGACCAGTTATGTTGCTTTTATAGCTAGTATAATTATAAATACACTCGTAATCTTGTGTAGTTTGCAACTTTGAGGGATTAAGTGAATACATTAAAATGTGACTAAATAAATCTGGGTTACAATGAGACATGATTATAGTTGTTCACTTATAATTTTAGGGTTAAACTATTATGTATCCCTAACTGGTACATAACTTTATAAGCTCCCAAATTGTAGATGTGCTCGCATGATCACACAACCCATCTGCTTGTAGGAATCACCTTTAAGGGTTGAAAGAATGGACTTGGATGATTATTGATCCAATTGTATCAACTCATCTTGTGCAAATGGGAGATGTTGAAGTTAGGTGGGTGCTCAAGTCAGGTTGACCCAACCCAATCCAACCAAATAAGAGATCAAGGGGGAGCAGTTTTTAAGAGTTGAAATTGCCAAAAACTAACCAAAAACCACCCCATTAAAAAAAAAAACTTTATTTCCCTCACTTTTACCTTTCTTTGGGAAAAAAAAAGATCGAGAGAACTTGGAAAGAAAGGTTCTTTGAAAAAGAAGGTGAAAGGCTTTTATACTATGAAATGGAGTGGTTCTTAGTTTTAGTTTGGTTCCATTCATGACTTAGAGCGAAGAATTGAATGGTGAAACAACTATTTTTTGGATTTTGGATATTTCAAAAGAGTAATATGAAGTTTTCATACACAAATTAAATTAAAACATTATAGAATATTATATTCATAATTCGATATTAAATGTGTACATGAAATGAAAAACTTTCTTTCATTTACATGTTAAAAAGTTAAACTTTATTTATTATTCATTTTAAATAAATATTATTAAAAAATATTATTTTAAATTTTTTTATGCATTTTTAGCCAAAACTTTTTTCAGGAAGATGTTAATATCTTTATTTTTCTAACATATGCTAAATACTATATTTTTTTTATAAAAATTATACTTTATGATTTTATTATAATATTATTATTCATGTTTTACTAAAAATTATTTATTCTTTTAATCCATTTGTAATTGCAAAACTATATTCATTTTTAATAAGACTAATTAAATTTAATTATATTATATAAATTGAATTTGCAATGTTTTTAAAAAATCAAAAAAAAAAAAAAAACTGTTTTTAAAAACGTCTTGTCAAACACTCTTATTTTTAAAAAATTATTTTTTATTTTTTAACTTAAAAACAATATATAAAAACAAGTTTAAGAAAACATGATCGGGCCTAAACTTTCCAGGTATTGGATTGAAATATTCTGTTTAATATCAGTAACGAAGTGAATACAAGAGGAAATTTCCTATGCTAAACCTTTGATAATCAATTACAACTGTCAAACTTATTAATTTGCTTTCACCCCACTCCAAAAGCCAAATGTGATAAATCCAAGCCTTGTTATACCTATCAAACTTTTGAGTTAAAACTTTGGCTTTTTGAATCTCTATTGCCATTATATGGAATCCAATACATTTCTCTTGAGAAATATCATAGCAAATCAACATGAAATTAGACCCAATTTCTACTCATTTTGAAATCCAAGACCTTTCCTTTCCTATTTTGAATAGGAAATGCGTCAGAAAATCCTTTATATATATTGAAATACTCCACAGTTTGAACTTCCACTCAATTTTGCAAGAGGAGAATTCATTTGGTTTCTACTAACAATATGTTAGGCTCAAGATTGAAATGCTTTTACAGAAAAGCAACCAACCAGAGAAGCAGTGAAGCACTTTACTAGAAATTACACTTGTACCAAACAGACCCTGAAAAAATAATTCTAATTGTAAAAATACCATGCATTAGAAGCTTCCTACTTCCTGAAGTGCATAGAATTGAACCAAAAGAGTTAATATGTCAGTTTTGGAAGGAAATATTCCAATCCATGGCAGTATCTTTACAAATCAATCTCAATCTTAGAATTTGGAGGTACAGTTGATGTGCGACAAGGCCATAATAGAATTTTCTTTCGGGTAAAAACATCATATCGAAGTTTGACAACGACCAACTTAAAATTGTGGGCATGAAATGCTTGCAAGATTCTCCATTAAACCTAGGATACAAGTCTTGGAGATTTCTACAACAATACTCTCCAAATTAAATAAATAAAAAGAAAAGAAGAAGAAGAAGAAGAAGAAGAAGAAGAAGAAAAGAGAGGAAAATGGGAGGTGGGATTAGAATTTTGAGGGGGTGGGAGAGTGTATTTTGTGCTTATGGGTGTATTTAACATCACCCTTAAATGAAAATGGCAGTCACCATTGTAACCAAGAGCTCAAAGAAAATCATTAAATGGATCCTATATCTTCAGTTGCAAACTATTTAAAATAAAGCATCTAGTACAAAAGTTTTGATTTACGTGTTAAGGCGACATGAAACATTGAAACTTCAATAACCAAGAATTTCAATGAAACATGCAAATCACCATGTGATGGAAAAGACTGAAAAAGAATCTTCCCGGACATTTTTCCAGGTCAAGCATGGAGAACACCGAAAATATTTCTACCATTGAATGCCAAAGATGAGTTCAACTGCCTCTAAAAGATTGGCTGAGGCATTTATCAACTTTGAGAAGAAAATGAGAACGGAAAAAAGAAGCATTAAAGATATTAGGCGGAAACTAACTCACAAGGCCCCTCTGTTTAAAGACGTCAAGCATGGCAACGCCAATTTTTGCTGGAGACTCAACCACGGTTGCCCCAACATCTCTCAAAGTCTTGATTTTGTCTTGAGCTGTACCCTTTCCCCCTGATACTATAGCTGCAAGTATAATATAGGTCAAAAAACAAAATAAAAGTAGTAATTTCATCAAATCATTCATTGCCACTTTTAAAAAGAAAAAAATGCAAGGGTTTGAATATAAAGATGAGAAGATTATTGTGTCCATAAATTCAACATTCATTAGTAACCTTTCAAGAAGATATGATTTGATTCATGCATGAATAATTCTCAAACATCAACCACTAAGCCCATGACAATCGCCTAAGATATCTGACAATTTGAAACTATAATTTACTAAACATCAACTGTTTTTCCTTACAGCTGATTTTTCTTTTAGCACAGCTAAAATTTATTTTTCCAAAAGCTGTAGTAACATCAAACTGAGCCAAAGCAAGAAGACACAAAGTAAAGAGTTAACCCCTCAAACCAACCCCCCTCCTCTTTTAGCTAACAGCATATAAATTGTGCCTCCAAATAATCTCCTCCATTCCTGGCGGCATACAAATTCCTTTTCTCCTCAATTTATCAGCCACTCTCCACCATGGACATGGTCAATCCAACATTCCATTTTTTTGCGTTCCACATTGTTGCATTCACCTCTAAGCTTTAGCATGCAGCTCAAGCTTCATTTTGGCTCTAGCTAAAGTCAACTGACAACTTTTAATCAACATCAGCTTGAAGACCCCACAACTGGGCTCAGCTTGGCTTGCAATCCTATTCCAAATTTAGAGCAAAAGCATAACTTCTGAACAACCTCAATCGCTAAGAAAATTCTAGCAGGCAATATCAACTAGCCCATAGAGAACTCAAATAACCATGAGAAAAACATCCACTATCCTTATAATGGTAAAAGAAACTAGAGTCCACAATGGATATATTCAATGAGGCAAAACACTTTAGGCTCAGCCAACCCAATTGACAGCTCATGGAGGATTAGATATTTTAAGGTTCAACTGAACTCCATGGTTAACCAACCAACATTTTTAAATTCTACAAGAATACATCAACCTTTGGAATTAAAAGTACATAAAAAATGTATACTCTCACTAAGACCATTTCTAAAATTTTCCAGTTTGGCACACAGAGGTGCACACAACTTGGAGAAGGGTGGGGAGGGAAATCCTACCATGTCCACATGAAGAAACAGTAAAATCTTGGTGTCTGAAACAAGTCTGGTTTTCATCTCAATCTTACCCATGATACTAGTGAACTTGATTAGGTTGCTTAAAAATTTACCACATTTATGGAGAAAAACGAAGTGAACCATGGACTTAAACTGGCACCGTTATATCATCTAAAGCATGGACCCAGAATCAATGTACTGTAAAAGTATATTCATTAAACAAAAAATAACAAAAATAGCAATAATAGTGTCAAAACATTAAATTGTAAATTTAATAGCGATGTAATACCTCCAGCATGACCCATACGTCGGCCAGGTGGGGCAGTCAGTCCAGCAATAAAAGCAACAACAGGCTTTTCGGTCCCACTTTCCTGTTTCATTTCTCACAAAAATCACTACCTCCAACAAAGAGGGAACAAATAGATACTGTGGAGAAATAAAAATGCACAGAAAACTTTGTATAGCCTTAATTTTGAATGGACTTGTAATGTTGAAATACCCAGTGGTTACACGTACCAACTACCAAATTATTCTTTCAAGTGATGATTTTTAGACATTGACACATGTGATGCATTCCTAAATAGACATGGAGTATCAAATACCATAACTAACCCAAATTAAGTGCTATGATGCAGATATAAATGTGAGTATTTGCTAATACATTTTTATTTATGTGAGTCTGGTATGTGTAGAAGAGACAGAAATAAAGCATTTAAAAGAGTGAAAATGAATATAGATTAACTCTTTTGTAAGTTTTAAAAAAGGGCCAGGCAAAGGGGCCAAGGCACCATGCTGAGCAGTTCTCCACATGCTAACTGTAGATTGGGAGAAGTTTCTTACATTTCATAGTTAACATACCATCAAATTGTGTAGGAATTGTACATCTATTAAAATGGAAAACACTTAAATAGACTTTAAGCGATGTCTTTAACATGCATAAAACCACCGATGTATTGGGAGAGGAAGAAAGGAGAGGAGGCTGTCTCAGTATATCACCACTCTCCCAACTTTTGCTGAAAACTGAGACCATAGAAACACAAACAATATTTAACTACATATTACCTCAGTTAGCACCTAGGCTACCTTTCAATCTGGTGATTTTAGGCTGCCCCCTTAATGGACCTATCTTAAACTGTCATGTATATGCTTTTATTTTGTGTGTGCATGTGTTGTCAGCCAAAAATGCAATACGCATGATCATAACACAATTATGGGGAATCAAGGACAAAGTTGAGCTTTTACTTAATGAAAGTTAATAATCAATAGTTGAGTACTAACATTGTCCTTGACATACAAATATATTTGTACTATGGGATGACTTGCACTGTACAAGGAATTTCCTGCAAGAGTGGAGAGGGAAGGCAGGCAATTCCTATCAGTTTCCAATATTTATTTTAATATTCTACAATTATTGGTTGAGTGTTAGCATTATCCTTGATATAGATATATATTGTACACTGGCATAACTTACAATATTTACGTGGGATTTCCTGCAAGACTGGGTATGGAGGGAGGGAGACTAGGATTTAATTCATGTGAGTTTGGGCCCAAAGTACAAAGCCTAGACAAAAAAGTCCAACTTTAACATTTGGGGGGGAAAATAGTCCCAACTACTGTGTTGTGTACATGTAGGAGAGTATTGGACAATGTGGCAAGTGCCATGTCACTCTCCATTTTTTTTCCATTTTTTGAACCAAAATAAAAAAAAAAAACTAACCATTTTTTTTTTTTTGATAAGTAAAGGATATTCATTCAAAAGGCACAACGCCACAAGGTATACAGGGAGTATACAAGGCAGCTAAGGCCTCAAAAAAACAACAACAAGAACAAAAGAATCACCTCCCTTTAATTGGAGGCTATCCACTCCAGGAAACCTATAAGGGAGAACGCCTCCTCACCTACATACAATTTGGCCCAACTCCAAAGATTACAAACAAAAAAATTCTTTAACTTCTGCACATTCAACACACCTCCCCTAAAAGCTAATCTATTCCTCTCCTTCCACACCGTCCAAAAAATACACAACGGAATGGCGTCCCAAATCTTTTTCCTTTTCTTTCCCACAAACGAGCCCCTCCAGCTAGCTAAGACCTCCTTTACACTTTCTGGGAAAACCCATTTCACATCAACTAAACCAAAAACAGTATCCCATAGAGCTCTAACCACTGTACAATGAATAAGGATATGATTTACACTTTCCTCCTCACAACCACATAGGAAGCAACGATTTGGAAGTTGAAGCCCTCTTTTTTGGAGTCTATCCAAAGTGAGCACCTTCCCCCAAGTCGCCTCCCACGCAAAAAAAGCAGCTTTAGTAGGCACCCGTGCCACCCAAATTCTCCTAGAAGGAAAATCTGTATCAGCAGACCTCACCAGCAAGCTATACGCTTCCTTGACCCTGAACTGACCTCTTTTTCCTTTCCTCCACAGAACTGCATCTTCCTCCAGAGAGGGCTTGTGACCCCTCAAAATATACAGGAAATCCCCAACCAACTCCATCTCCCAATCATTGAAATCCCTCACAAAGTTTAGATTCCAGTTTCCTTGCCCCGAATTTTGATCCCACATTTCCTCAACCGTTGCATTCCTTTGCACCGTCATACCAAAGAGATGAGGGAAACAATGAGACAGCGCTGACTCTGTACACCACACATCTGTCCAAAATCTGATCTTGTTGCCCTTCCCTACTCTGAAAGTCATGTTATTCCAGCACCACTCTGATTCTTTCCAAATCTCTTTCCAAACCCCTACACCCACTGCCCCATTAGCCTTCTTTGGCCTCCACCCAAACTCCTCCTGCCCATACTTCACCTTGATCACTTGTTTCCAAAGATTCTCTTTGTCACAAGCAAATCTCCATATCCACTTACCAAGCAAAGCTTTGTTCAACATGGCTAGCTTCCTAAGGCCTAGCCCACCTTTGTCCTTGTCTGTGCAAACCACCTCCCAATTGACCAAGTGAATTTTCCCCTCCCCACAAGAAATCCCTTTGCACTTTCTCAAGCCTTCTAGCAACAATCTTGGGCATTCTGAAAATGGACATTTGGTAGATTGGCATGCTAGCCAAAGTACTCTTTATTAGAGTAACTCTCCCCCCTTTAGAGATATATTGTCGTTTCCAAAGAGCTAGTCTCCTCCTGACTCTCTCTTCCACCCCATCCCACAAATAGGGCGCTTTATTAGGAGCCCCTAAGGGAAGACCCAGGTACTGAGAAGGTAAGGACCCCACCCTGCAGCCTAGCTCAACAGCCAACTCCTCCATCTCCACCACTTCTCCAACTGGAATGATTTCACTCTTGGCTAGATTAATCCTTAGGCCTGACGCCGCTTCAAACCAGAATAAAATCCAACTTAAGTGAGTTAAATGTTCCTTTCTTGGCTCACAGAATATAATTGTATCGTCAGCAAAGAACAAATGAGAGATAATCAGAGAGGTTTCCCTGCCACTCCTTATATTACACCCTGATAAGAAGCCCCCCTCCACAGCTCTCCTAATAAGGACATCTAACACTTCCATCCCCATAACAAAGAGATAAGGAGACAGGGGGTCTCCTTGTCTAAGACCTTTAGTGCTGGGAAAGAATCCTGCAGGCACACCATTAACCAACACTGAAAATTTGGCTGAAGATAAGCAACTCCACATCCACCCCACCCACTTTGGCCCAAAGCCCATTTTTTGCAACACCTTCAACAGAAACTTCCAGTTGATACTATCATAGGCTTTTTCTATGTCCAGCTTACATATTAGACCCTTTTCTTCTCGTTTCTGCCACGAGTCTATCACTTCATTTGCAATTAAGGAGGCATCAAGGATTTGTCTTCCCCTCACAAAGGCATTCTGGGAAGTAGATACCACCTTTCCAACCACTGTCTTCAGTCTGTTAGCTAGGACTTTAGCCAATAACTTGTACAACCCCCCCAGGAGACTAATGGGTCTAAAGTCTCCTAGGTCCTCGGCCCCACTTTTCTTGGGGATCAACACCAAGAAGGTATTATTAAGGCTCTTTAGGAAAGAACCATATTCGTAGAATTCCTTGAACATTTCTAGGATCTCCTCCTTGACAAACTCCCAACAGCTTTGCCAAAAGGCCAGAGTAAAACCATCCGGGCCAGGGGCTTTGTCCCCATTCATCTCCATCAGGGACGCATGAATTTCTTCCTCTGAAAAGGGCCTCTCCAGGTTTTCAGCCTCTTGATGGCTGCTCTGCTCAAGCTGAATTCTCCCAATATCCGCCTTCCACCCCGAATCTTCTGATAGAAAATTTTTAAACGCCTTAGCAATTCCTTCCCTAATTTCCTGCTCCTCTAGTAACAATTCCCCATTGATCTTAATTCTCTCCAGAGAATTATTTCTACGATGAGCACTTGCCATACGATGAAAAAACCCCGTGTTTCTATCCCCCTCCTTTAGCCATATTTCCCTTGAGAGCTGTCTCCAGTGAGTTTCCTCCATTATCACCCATTTTCTGTAATTTTCTTTAGCCGCTTTCTTCAGCTCTGTTTCCTCCACAGTCAAAACTCTCTCCTCCTCCTCCCTATCCCAGAATTCCACCTGCTGCAAGGCCTCAGATTTATTACTCTCCAGCTTACCGAAGACTTCCCTATTCCAGACTTTCAGCTTCTTTTTATTTCCTTCATCTTGGTAGCCAACTTGTAACTAGCACTGCCCCTTACATCAATTTCTTGCCACCAGCTGCGCACCAACTCTTTAAAGCCTTCAGCCTTAAGCCACATGTTTTCAAATCTAAATGGAGTCGGCCCACGTCTTATCCCACCCCCCACTAACATTATTGGAAAATGATCTGAAGTCGGACGGGGCAGTCTACATTGATTAATCCCACTGAACTGATCTATCCAGCAAGGAGTCACTAGGAATCTGTCCAAACGTGCCCAGGTCTAATTATTTTGGCCCCCATTCCAAGTACATTCTCCCCCCTGAAGAGGAAGATCCACCAGCCCAAGCTCATTCACAATTTCAGCAAATTTCCTCATTGCTGAGCTAATTCTCCTTTTGCTACTCCTTTCCCTTGGAAACAAAGTAATGTTAAAATCCCCCCCTACACACCAAGGCTCTTCCCACAGCCCTCTAATTGCCCCAAATTCTTCCCATAACGCATCCCTTTCCACTTTAGCAAACGGGCCATAAACTCCCGTAAACACCCAGACATTCCCATTTTCAACATTACGGAATCTGCAAGATAACGTGAACTGACCCTTCTCCCAATCTATAATGTCCAAAGTCCTCTTATCCCAACATATAAAAATTCCTCCCGAAGCCCCCTCCGCATCCACAGCTTTCCAATCAAGGAATCTCCCAGAACCTAGACTTCTTGCTATACTATCCGTCATAGCTTGCATTTTTGTTTCCTGAATACAAATTAAGTCCACCCTCTGATTTCTTATAAAAGTCTTAATCACTTTTCTTTTGGAGCTATCATTAGCTCCCCTTACATTCCAGCTCAAAATTTTCACCTTCATTGGACAATCACAATTTGACGCCCTTTGCCCTGAACCGAGCCTTTCTGTTTCATCCCCCCCTCATAATTTACTGAGCACTCCAGCCTTCTTAGCTCTCTTTCAAATTTAGACTTTTCCAATAGCTCTTTGCTATGAATTTTCTCCCTTCTTTTTCTGATCTTGGTCAAAAAATTCAGTATTTCCTTCTCCAACCCCTCCGTGGGGAATCCCAGGAACTGGCTGAACCTCGCCAAGCCACTCTCTTCCCATTTGTCCTCCAATTCCTCTCTTTCAATTTGAACATCATATATGTCCCCATCCCCATTCATTCCCCTACCTTTATCACTACTGCTTTTGGGTAGTCCCACTTCCTTGCAGCCACTCATCCTTTCATTACTTGCCTCATACACAGTAATCCACATTGAGTTATCAGCCCGACTTGCCTCACCCAGATCCCCAGAATGATCGAAAGACTCCCCCTCCGGAGTCCGATCAAAATTAAAAGAATTGAGATGAGAATCCCCTAAGTCCCTTTTCCCCCAAGAGCTACGCCCCATTCCATACCTCATTACTTCCTCTTCGAGCGCCCTATCAGTCTCTGTCAGCCTGACCCCACCTTGAATCTTCCTTGTGTCTTCAGACTCCATCGCAACGAATGGTTCTGGTGCATGAAGGTGTCTGGGGATAAGGCACTGCAGCAGGGAGCCTATCTCCTCTTGGGCTACTGGCGAGTTTGGGCTCTCCCTTTGATTACCACCAGGATCGGACTGTTGGGAGCAGCCCTTTGTCCCACTTGGGCCTGCGTCTGACGGGCTGGTTAAAGGCAAAGCTGGGCCTTTAGTGTAGCAGCCCACAACTTCCTTTCTTAGTGGCGTGCCTGTATCTGGATCAGGCTCACTTACAGCCACCCCTTTCATTTTCAAGTCCATGGGCCCGCTCAACTTTGGGCCCACACATGAGTTTAAAAAGTGAAGCTTTCCATTTGAGGCCCAAGTCCTTGATGTCGGGTTTAGATCTGGGCAGCCCTCGACCCGACCCGGCCCCTCCCCCTGCACGTCCATCCCATCATCTGATGGGTTCTGCACCTCGGGCCTCACGCTCACCCTCTCCGTCCTCACGCGCTGCCCCGCGCGTGTCATCTCCTCACCCCTAACCTCCCTGCTCCGACAGCTATCTTCGATTTTGCGCTTTCTCTTTATCACCGGCCAGCATTCCCACCATAACGACACCACGTAAATCTCCTCCTCCGCTTCAATTTCCAGAATGCTTGGTCTAAAATCTCCTCTCAGTCGCACCAAGATTCTGGCCCATTGGAGTTCACCCATCAGCTTCGTCTGTTCATCGACTGCAATGAACCCTCCACATTCGTCCCCCACTTTCTTCAATATTTCTGGATTCCAGAGCGAGATTGGAAGCCCAACTATCCTCACCCAAGCTTCATTTCTCTCTTCCTCCTCTGTCCGACATCCGCTCTTTGGACTCCAGTGTTCCAGCCGTACCTGGTTTCCTTCCATCGTGTGATTCCCACAGGAAACGACGCGTCTGGCCTCCTCCAATTTTTCAAACTCCAGCAACACTCTTTCCTTATCCAGCTTAGCCAGCCCTAAATTACCCTTGAGATTCCACAACTTTGCCCAGATTTGCCCCACCTTCGCTAGGTCATCTTTTCCCCCTGACCTATCCTCCCATCTCGCCACAGCACAATGACCCAATTTCTGTAACAGTCCTATAGTATCCTCCCTTCTCACCTTCACTGCAACTCTGCAAATCGGTCTTCTCACCACTTCCGCAAACGTTCTCTTCACATCCATGTTTCCCCCTACCCTTTCTTTTTGCGTATTGTTCCTCCTATCCAGCGACCTACACAGAGTCTGTAAATTTTCCGCCATTTCAATCCATCCCTTTTTTCCTCCTCTGCCTTTTGGGATGAAGATACAATATTGTTTTCGTTCCAAATCAGTTACCCCTAGCCGGAGGAAGCAACCCGCTTTGTTTGCACTTCGCAACAGGGAGAAGGATCTCCCCTTTTCCTTCCATTCCTTCACCCATTTATCTTCCTTCTCGTCCCTTATACAGAAGTTTAAGCCCTCCAAAAAGAACCCTAAACTCTCCACTCCCATTCTAACCCAAGACGAGACTCCCCCTTTGCTTTCCTCTATCAATATTTGGGATTTTCCTCTTCTCTCTAACAGTTCTAGCTCAAACACCTTAGACTCTACTGCAAACCTGCTCCCCTTTCGCCTTCTTCGGGACCCATCCTTATCTTCATCTCCCTCGCCGGCGTCATCTTTCCTTTTTCCGGCCTCACGAGCTCGCACGCTGTCGCGCTCGCTCTCTCTCTCTCGCTCTCTCTCTCCCATTTTTTTTTTAAAAATGATTTCTATTTCAATCTAACCATGATAACTTTTTCTATTTTAAGTTAAAAACATTATCCTTTTTTAATCTTTTTCATGTTTCTTTCAAGAAGACTAAAAATGTTATCCAGATTAGCTTTTCATAAAATAAAAATAAAATAAAATAACTCTAAATTTTTTTATCCTTTTTCGCTTATTTAGATTTAAAATTGAAAAAGCTAATGATATTTGTCTTTTAACTTTCAAATTAAAAGGAAAATATCATTAACTTTTTCAGTTTTAAATCTAATTAAACTAACCGGATACTAATTTTAGGCTTTTTTGAACAAATGAAAAGCTAATTAAGATCAAAGTTTTTAAGCTCTTCATTTGTTATTGAAGGAAAAAACATGAAAAAATTAACAAGGATAATGACTTCAACTCAACACATAAAAAGGCTACCATCTTTCACTTTTTCATTGTATGGCAGAAAATTACAAGGAAGAGTAAAGTGGCACCTATAACATCAACCTCTCTGTCCTATAGATTAAGATTATTTTTTTCCCCAAATCTGAAAATGGGACCTTTATTGCAAACACATTCCTTTTGGACCAAACTCAACTCTTGTCACTAGTCATATCTTATGCCAGATGATTCGAATTTTATGCATGTGCTGCTCTCAATAAGAAAATCTTAGATTTTTCCCACAGATCATAAGATTTGAGATTTAAATCCTGAATCCTATTAAACCACACAACATAACACTTTCAACATAAATGATGGGAAAATACTATAAAATATTATGCAAACAGCACAGGATTTCAACATTATCCTCCTGATTCTCATGTGCCACAGAGAGAAAGGCAAGAAAATTATATACAAAAGGCCAGTACATATCTGCCAAAGAATACAAGACTACTATGGATCAAATTATCAGCTGCACCAAATTAAATAAATTAGGATTCTAGACTAATCAACTGATAAACCACACTGAACTAAGCATTAGGCTGCAGAATAAATTTCAACCTATTGGACCAAATATTCCAGATTAAAAATCACCAGACAGAACTTGCACACCTCTAATTTGAATTGTTACTTGACTGCATATTACATGATTGCTCTACATGCAAAACATGCCACATGTTATAAATTAAGAATGTCAGCATTTTCTTAAACATATATCCCAGCCAAACAATGAAATGCAGCCCACTCTTTCCAATGTGCAATAGACTGCAAGTGTTATGCCAGATTATCTTAAGTTTCTACCTCAATTTCACAATGTTAATTTTAAATCTCAACACTAGTCACCTTTATTAGAGCGGCAGCATCCTCCTCTGCAGTGCCACCTATCTCACCTATAAGAATGATACCTAACAAGCAAAAAGCAAGCATAAATAGAAGTGAATTTCCACCTCCACTTCAAGTACAATAAATCTTATAACATATTGGTAGTCAATCAAGTGATGAAAAGGGAAGGAGCAAAGAATTAAACAACAATAAATGAAGATATTATGGTCAAGAAAACATGCAATATCAAGTTGAAAAAAGTAGAGTGGAAAATTTTCTTATTGTAGAGAAACAAGGGAAATTAGTGGTAAAATGTCGAAATTTTCATTTCAACTTTTGAAAGTGTTAATAAAAACATTAGTGCATCAGTTAGGATATTGTCAATGAAATGCAAGCATAACAACTACATGGTCCATAGTGTATACAAAATGCAGAATGGTGAACATATACAGGGCATCCATTGATCTAATATCTTTCATGTATTCACCTCAATCTTCAAATACAACATAGTACAATCAGCTTAATATCCATTTAAAGCATTTATTAGGTATTAAACAACATATCTTTTTATATTCCCTCCTTTGTATGCAAACTTTCACATTGCATGAAATTAACGAGAAATAATTAACTTATTAACTTAGAAGAAAATATAAAATTAATAACAATGCAAATCCACAATATTTTACATGAAACTGTTTAGAGAATGGTTTATTACAAGATTAGATCTAAAAAAGAAAAAACAATTTTCTAGATTCACTTCACGAGTTCAATAGAACAAAGGATTTTTATAATTGTTGGCAGAAGTTGAGAACTTGAGGAATGATTTTTTAATGGTACAAGGTATTGGTCATTCAACATCTCTCTCTCTCTCTCTCTATAACAACCCACTCCCGACTGTATAGATATTATTCGCTCTAAACCCAGGAGGACCCTCATGACTTAAAACACATCTATAAGATTAAAAGGAGTTTAGCCTTAAGAATTTTTTCCCCTATCCAATGTGGGACATAAAAATCAACTGTCTCCCCCCCCAAAAAAATAAAACAATCTCACTATGTCCCATAGGATTACGTGTCCAAACAAACAAACACCCCTCACAGGGTCAAACAAACCCCCACATTAAGGTTGGAGATCAACTTTGATACCATTTTCCTCTATCCAATGTGAGACATCACAATTTTTACAAAGGGCTCTGATAACTTATAGGTCCTAGGATCGAAAGCTAGCTCTGATACCATTTGTAACAACTCGCTCCCAACCATATAGATATTGTCCGCTCTAAGCTCAAGAATCTATCACAACTTTAAATCGCATCTATTGTAATGTCCCACATCAAATAGGAGAAAAAGTTCTTAAGGATATATAAGTATAAACTCCTCTTAACGTTGTAAATTTAAAGTTATGAGAGCCCATTGGACCCGAAGTGGATAATATTTACACGGTTGGGAGTGAGTTGTTACACTCTCTCTCTTTCTCTCTCTCTCTCTCTCTCTCTCTCTCTCTCTATATATATATATATATATATATATATATACATATACTAATTTCATTTTAGGTCTTAGGATAATTAATCTTTTCACTGTTGACTACAACTTCTTGAGAATCGATGGATTTCTTAAACATGGTTATGAAAATTGCACTCATTTTAAGGTATTAATCTAGAGCCTAATAGCAAATTGACAAACCTAAGTGAGTAACCACCCAAAAACCTTGCCCTAAACATGCTTGACCTTGGCTAACAACGGGCACAACCTAGGATTGCCTCTAGGCAAATTGCTACTTCTTAGGATAGATTAAAATCTTAAAACAAACCAAATTTCCCTTCCCGTGGCTCTGATACCATACGACACCCAAGGTATCTAGTTAAGAAATTTACAAAAAAGGAACCTTTAAGTTTTTCTCAGACTACACCATTAAGACACTTGAGTAAACCATCAACCTAGAACAAGATGATCAAGCAATAAGACTCTTGGATAGTAAATCCATAGAGAAACATAAGAAAGGCTAAAACTTAATACACTTTGGTATGATTCAAGTAGAAACTAAGCTTTTGACAAGAATAGGTCTAAACACCTCAATTGTCATGTGTTTAAGGGATAATAGACATCTTGATTACCAAGATTCTATTATTGTAGCTATTAAAGCTATCAGTGGAGAATCCCAATGCTGACAGTATGCTTAAACGACTTTGTCTTGAATGAAAATCAAGGGAGAAGATAATCCTTTCAATGTTAATCAATTAACTTAGTATCCTCTGTGATGGACTTGATCAAGAGAGGATCAATCCTCTTGCTGTAGAAGATTTGATGAAAGGAATCTGTTGCAATAAGATGACACATACCCTTGGGAAAAGCCTCAAAGTCTCAGCTGATAATTCTGGCTCTCCAGAACTTGATATGCTTCTTAATGGATTTAGCACAAAGGTCCGTAAGATCAAGATTACAAGATAGAAGGGTCGACCTTTTGTTCCGGTAATGTAAAGAAATAATATGCTGAGCAGGTAATAGAATGAAGAACCTTTTCCTTCAAGTCTCTAACTAGAATGAAGGTTTGTTTAATGCATATATCTTGGTTACAAATGTGTGCATTGGACAATTTGTAATCAATCATAAGTCTTGTGGCATTGGCTCCTGAAAGCACTTGCTTATTTTTCTCATAAAACTAGGTTGGGACTAAACCTTCTTGGAGGCAATTCAAAGTTGCTTCTAATTCAATCAAAGCAATGGTATTAAGGACAAACTTATCCTTGATTACTATAGTTAGGGAGACTTCCCATTTTGGAAAATAACCTTGCTAACAGTATTCAAGTATGAATCTGTCACTTCATCATTGACTTGTGAAGATTTTGGAACCTCTTCAAGGTTTCCTTGGTTAACAACAATCTTGTTGATTTGGTCTTGGAGGTCTGTTAAACCTAAACTTCTGAATTGTCTTAAATCCTTGATTTCTTTCTTATACTGTCTTGTTTCTTCCTGAAGATCCTTAATGGTTATATTTTTAAAAGAATTTTGATTAAATCTTATCAAGACTTCATTTAGGTTATAAGTACTTACTGTCTTCTTAATTTTTGGCTTACAGACTTCATAAAGTTCTTGCTTAACAATTCCATCTTCTACCTTTCTTTAAACATCTAAAACCAATTCTTGTTCTTGGCTTATGACATTTATAGTCTTAGGATGGCAACCACAACTACCCTTAATGCATTCTTCTTGATCACTAGATGTTTGACTCGAATTGTCTTCATCAGTGTCTAGAAGTTGATTAATATCACCATCATTATTTGAACCAGTCCTTGATTCAAATTCTGAGGAGTTTAACATTACATCACAGAGCAAATCTGTTAAATCTTCTAAAATGTTTAAGTCATTAATTTTCTTCTTAACCTTACAATCTTTCTTATAGTAGCCTACCTTACCACACCTAAAACAAACTGGGTTAGATTGTGAAGGGGTTTCTATCTTCTTCTAGGATTCCTTGTTCATTCTCCTTTGGATGCGTCTTGATCCCTTGGTTTCATTCATCCTACATTTTCCATGAGTTCCTCTCTTGTTATGATAAAAGTTTTCCCTATTGGGCTTTCTTGCTACTTGCTTTTTCTTATGCTACTTAGAAAGGGGCTTGGTTTCCTTTTGACTAAATCCAAACTAGCTACAGAATGTGTCAAACTCATTCTTGTAGATCTTTTGTTCAGATTACATCTGTTGCTTAAGCTTAAAGTCATTACACAGGCTTATTCCTTCTACGGTTACTATGCTTATGATTTCTCCATATGTCAACTTATCATAAGGGATTTGTCCATTGAATTGTTCCATTATCTTAATCCTAATATTTTCAAAGAAAAGTCTAGGTAAACCTAAGATAAATTTTTCTTTCCAAAAAGACTGGTTACAGTCTGATCTTAGCATGACTTTAGTTAGGAACAAGTCTTTGTACCACCTAAAGTCATGAAGCTTGGGACACTTAAGGTTGGTTAAGAGATTTGTAATTTTATCCTTAATTTTTTATGGATCTCCTATGAAGTGTTTTGATATTGAAAAGATTAAAGTAGTCACTACATCCTCTATATCTTGTCCTTCTTCATCCTTAACAACTTCATTGCTTGCATTTATCCTATAGGATTTTAGGATAGCATTCTTACCATCTTATATGAGATAGTTATCCCACCATCCTTTTAGCTAGCCTGTAAACCTAGCAACAAGTGTCTGAGCTACAACATGATCTAACAGTCTATTGTTTAACTTATAGGTTGTGCTAACCATAATCATCTCTTGAAGCTTAGTGAGTATGTTGTACTCAGACATACCATCCATATTCCATTCATAAATGGTACCACTAGTGTAAGAAGCTTGAGTGTACCGGTATCTTTCCTCATACTGCATATCAGGAAAGGTTGGCTTAGGGTGAATATTTCTAGTCTTAGGGGTTTCTTGGTTATGGAAAATCCTTAAAACTCCTTGATCTTAAGATTCATTAAAAATCTTTATTAGTTCATCAGCCTCTGCTTCAGAACTAATTTCCTCATCTATAGCATTAATTCTCCTATGGGACGGCCGAGATGTTTCTGGGACAATTAAGCTATCTTTTACTTTTTAACTTATTAGTGTAGTTGTTTTGTTCCATAATTTTCTTAACATCTACTGTGCTAGCAGTTCCTTTATCCTCTAGCTTAATCTTAAATGTTGAAGCTCTTATTATAGTACCATTAACATTCTTGTTTATCTTAGCTTCTGGAGGGTGAATGGATCCTATGACAGTGTCGTCAATAGTTTACCATATCTTCGTTTTTGTGGATGTGTTGTTGATACACCTACCAGGGTACTCTAGATATTCCTCTTGTTTGAAGAGTGAAAACCAGTGTCAATACTTAACATTTCTCTGTTCTTTTCTATGTGTAAAATTCTTCCTGGTAGATGGTTCTAAAGACCTTTGGGACCTTACTAAAGAACTAATCTCTTTTCTCCTTATTGGCTTCTAAATAGAAGTCTTGTCTTAAGAGATCTTTGTTAATCTCAAACTCTTGAATACCGAGATTCTATTATTGGAGCAGTCCAGGCAGGATTGAATGATGGTCTTGTTTACTTTTAGTGTTACCCTAACTTCATTGTAAGATTAAGAGATGCCCACATCCTAGATTCGGTTGTCCTCCATGTTAAGACCTATGGATTTAAGTTTAAGGAAGAAAATAATCATGTTTCCATCATCACCAGATTTGCCTATAAGAGTATGACCACAAGCATTGGTTCTGGAGCATTATGCACCTGCCTTAAGGGAGAAACTATTCTCTTTTAGTCAGACTCAGTCCATAAGTCCAACTTCATCATCCCTAAGAAAATCCTATGAAATGAAGTTGAGTTTCCAGATTCATGGCATTTCACCAATGCTATTCCAGCCATTGAACAAAGATCTGAGAGGATTGAACAAATCGTTCAATACCCAGATGGAAGAGGAGATTTGGTTTTCTCCAACTCATTCAAACATTCTAGTAATCCTAGAATTTCAGATTATGAGCCTTCTAGAGCATCTATATATATTGTAACTTAAGATATCCATTATATTTTTAAGAAAAATGAGGGAAAATCCCCCAGATTTCTCTCTTGATTTCTAAAAACATACATCGGATTTAGAGGAGATGATAGCAATAAATCTGTCACATAACTCCTTTATTTTAGGGATAAATATTAAAGGTAAATCCTAAATAATACAGGAATTCAAAACTATACCATAGATGGTGGATAACAAATTATTCTCATCTCTTTATTTAAACTAACTAACAAACACAGAAACCTAGCTTAGGACTCCCTAAAATCATGCATCCTCCATAAAATTTGGACTCACAATCCAAATCTCATCTGGATTTCCACATATTTTGCAAGAGTTGTTCTAGGCTCTGATTTCTCAAGACTAGTTGAGAAGCAATACCTTGACTATCTTAACAACATTAAAACCAAAGGAAGAAAGAAGGGCACAACTAGCACTAAAAAAGAAAGAGGGGGAAGAAAAAGAAAAGAAATTGAAAAGGAAATATGGATTAGAAGAATCATTCTTCACAAAAAATTCAAACTAGCAATTTTCACCTAAAAAATGAAACCCACTAAGTGCCTATTATAGGCAAATTATATCTAATGACACCAGTTAGGAAAATAGTAAGCTACCATACACCAAATTGAAATGCATATATTGCTTACACCAGAACACGATGCAATGAGTGTATGCTTCTTTAGATTGCTTAATAGATTAGGTAAACTAGTTTGAGATGCAACAACATTTTTTAACTAGTACATAAGATTAATAATCCCACACTACCTTTAAAATATATAATGTTGTGCTCATTCATGAAAACCTATTAGGTGTGAAATAGCATAGCAATAGGATAACACAAATTATTTCAAATCGGTTTTGGCTTTTTTGTGTGCCTTATGGAAAGGAAAAGTAATGGAAGAAGCAATATTTTTATTATTGCCATATTATGCATAAAGCAAGGTAGAGCACATTTTGGATCTCCTAATATCTAATAATAGCTAGCAAATCATAATTAGAGAAAATCATAGTTGTTTCATGTAGCAAGCAGCATAAAATCAAGAGGGGGTGGTTTGTCCAATATTCCATGTTTCCTTTCTCTTTACAAACTTGAAGGATCCTTTTTCCATTTTAGGTCACATGGCATGTCAACAACTCAAGCCCCACATGGTCCAAATAGGAGCCACAAAACCTCCCTAAGGCCAAGAATCCTCATAAGACCATAATAGGTCATACCAAAGTCAAGACACACTCAGTCTTAGTCAAGAGGTCAAGGCATGAATACAATGTTTTATAAATTTGGATTTTATAATTCCTCACAAAAAAAAAAAAAAAAAAAAAACCCAAAGAAGGAAAGAGATCAAACTAGGGCAATTGATGTGAAACACGTTCCACGACGCACGGACAGACAAAACAAAGTTTTCTTTAGAAATATGACACATGGACAGACAAGACAATTTTCTTTAGAAATACCCCTCCCAAAAGAGGGGTTATAAAATTAAAATTTTCCTTCTAAGAATAATCTATGTTCTTTTTTTTTTCTTTTTTTCTTTTTTTCTTTTTTAATTTGATAGGTAAGAGTAATCTATATTCATAAGAATGCAAATATTTAAAAACCTAAAAGTTAAATGAATATAATGGGTAAGAATTCTCATAATGTCATTAATTTTAGCCACTTGAACTATGTAAGTGTCCATATGCAGTAAAAGCTAGAAGCAATTGAAAATGTACAACAACCATATATTAAATATTAGTTGGTACCTCAATAATCAATATCAATAATATTAATATAAGCAAGGATTAAATTATCCGAAATTATGAAAAAATTGATGATTGGATTTTATAGAAATAGAGGAAATATCAAATGAAAAAATGGAACAAAAAATATCAGGCAATGGAATGAAATTAATCAATACTCATAAAAATATGGGGAAAAACTCCAACAAATGATAAAACCATCAATAATACACATAGTAAACTTGTTTTGTTGAAGATAACAATATATGTATTTAAAAAATATTTTAAAATACATGCACTTTTTCAAATTTTAGATAATTATTTCCTAAAATAACCTTTTACTTGTCGGGTTAATAACACTAATTGACAATTTTCCATGATAACTGATTTGAGATAAAAAAAAAAAAAAACTTTAAAGTTAAAAATATAAAAATATAGTTTATCGTACTTTTGTGGGAGGTAACTTGGTTACTTGGACAAGCAAGAAGCAAACTATTGTAGCACAATCAAGAGCTGAAGCTGAATTCTGTGCATTAGCCCAGGGAATTTGTGAAGTATTATGGATTAAAAATCTTCTCAAAGAGCTACGATCGGGGCCTAAAGGACCACCAACTATCTATCCATTGTGACAATAAAGCTGCTATCCGTATTGCTCACAACTCAGTCCAACACAATAGGACTAAACATGTGGAGGTGGACAAACACTTCATAAAGGAGAAAATTGAGATGGGGCAGATTGTAACTCCTTTTGTGTCTACAATAGCAACTAGTAGATGTCTTCGCAAAAGGACTCATAAACACCATGTTTAATCCTATAATAGACAAGCTGGGAATGCATAATATTTGTGAGGGGTGGGGGAGGGGGGGGAGGTAATGGAAAGTAGAGAATGTTTCTTCTGATTTGATTATGGATTAAAATCATAGAAAAACAAATCTGATTTGTATATTTATAGCAATACAGGAAAGTAAGAGTAATTGAAGGAATTTGTTTTTATTTCCTTTGCCTATTTCCTTTATTTGTTTTTATTTCCTTAGCATATTTCCTTTTTTCCTTCATTGTACAGCTTGTATAAATAGGTTGTAACTCAATAAAATCAGTGTGGGTGAATTATTCAAAATCCTAATTCCAGCTTTCAATATCGTGAGAATTATTACTTTAATGACAGTGCCTGTTAAAGCTATGCAGCACAAATTGGGGCATTTTTATTTTTTTAAAAGGCTAAAAGTGGGCATTTTTTATTATTATGGCTAACTGTAGGTTGTTGGAATCAGACTTATTAACAATTTATGGATAATGACAAAAATTCAGTGTATATAATCTTTTTTTCCTTTTATTTTAGCACTGACTTCCTGAAAAGCATCAAAGAACCAGTAGAAATTACCCATTTGAGATTATGCTCTTTTACGTAGAAAATTTACCTTCTGTTTGAGGATCAGCAAGGAATTTCTTCACGCAGTCAACAAAGTTCGTCCCATTGAAAGGATCCCCACCAATTCCTACACAAGTAGATTGCCCCAGACCAACTGCAGTTGTTTGGAAAACCTACCACATATAATAAACATAATCATTTGAAAATTGCATAAGATGATTGTTAACAGTGAGATGAATCATAGGAAATGCATCAATGTCATATTGTCATTAAGGCATTAACGTAATTAGAACTGTTTATGCCACTACTTTGCCTCACTAAATCTGCTAAGATTGTGATGGGATCAGTGTGAGCCACAAATGGATTGGTGCAGTAAGAAACTACGAAAGCTCATTTAATCTGAATGACACCCAACAATTTCTACATATTTTATAAATTTTCAAGGATTAGAAGAAGTAACAAATTTTTGGAAAGAATTTGACTGGAAGAAATAAATTCGAAGGATATTTTTGGACCAGTTTGGCACAGCATTTTGATTGTCTGAAAGCTCCCTCACAAGCAAGTGCTTTATAACATGTTTTGTTATATATCAAAGAACCTTAAAGCAGAAGAGATAAGGGCTTAAAGGCTCTTCTCAATGAAGTTGGCACTGAAATGCTTTAGGAAAAGAGGTTTCAGAAAAAGTAGCTTCTTCATACAACTATTTTGAGTTGAGAACAGCACTTCAGTTGAAGTTAAAACTACATCAAGCAGGCCTTAGATAGGGATTTGAAATCAGGAATTTCTAAGGTCTTTCATCATTATCTCATTGGAAACTAAGGTATAATTTGGAATTTCAGATGAGGTCGGCTTCTTTTCCTCTCTTGCAAGGAAGGATTACAATAGTAAGGCAGGTTCCAGTTATTGTATTTTTCAAATACAAACTGAAAGCATCCTCTTTAATTGGTTCATCATAGTTGGTTGATTGTTATTTGTCATGCATTGTCATTCCATCCAGATCATAAGGTCAATTAGTAAACTATTTGCCTAATTATATGTAACATGGGATCAAGATTGATTGATGCTTTTCCATTGGATTGTCACAAACTTTTGTTGAAATCATAAATTTGTGAAGCCATATATGCATGCGATAATTTTGTATAAGAGCATAGCCAAATGATACATCCTGTCACAACTTCTGGCAATTCTACGTACTTATTAATGGCCTAGCAGGTGGGATGTGCTCAATGCCAGTAACAATCAATGTTTTAAAGGTAAAACAGTTAGGCAAGGCATTTAGCTCTAATAAGAAGAAAATCCGGGCAACTAAACCCTTTTTATTTTTATTTTTATTTCTATATTCAAGTAAAATGTGGAAATATTAAAATTTCTAAACTTAAAACCAATCAACTATAAAATAAAAATAAAAATCATAAAACCATTTTGAGGACATTCTCAGGAGCATATTTACAAACAATGAAAATCATTGAGAGGAAGACACCTGTTGAAAGGTTTGCTTATTTGCATGTATTAAAAAACCTATTTAGGACCGTGTGCAGAACTATGAGAGAGAAAGAGAAGTGGTCCAGCAATCACCTATATGCATTCCTTGCATTCTGAAATATTATAAATCTATTTTCAATCATATTTTTTATGGTACATTAATAAATGAGATAAGGCCAACACTTGGAATTCTTCTCAAACGTCTTTTTCTTTGAACATAGAAGTATCAAATAACTGAGGCCCCATAAGGTCAACTCAACTGGCAGGTATCCCTGCTCAATGACGGGATATCCCAGGTTCAAGCACTGGGCTTAATTGACACAGTCCTTGGAAGGGGATCAAGTATTTAGTGTTTTCCTTGATTCATCAGATTGAGACTAAATGATTTTTCTCATTGTAAAAATAAGTATTAAATAAGTAGGATATAGATGAAACCAAATAGAATAGAAACAAAAGACGTTGGAGCTTAAAAAAGAAATAGAAGAAAGCTCCATGTTACTAAATTTGCCTCAAATTAAGTTAGCTTGCTTCTCTTTAAATATGAGCAAGAATCGGAATTGCCATGTAATTATACTACAGTTAAGCTACATTAGATCTTTACAGCCCTTTTCAAACATGCAAGGACATCGTGTATGTATGCATATGCATGTATCTACATTATACATAGATATATATATATATGCATATACATACATAGATATATACATACTTACCTATACATATACATATACATATACATATACATGCACATATATACATACTTTTTTTTTTTTTTTATCAGTAAGTGATATATGTATTGAAAAAGAGACGCTAAAGAAGCGACTCAAATAGTTACAATATAGAAAAAACGACTCACCCCCTTACAAAAGAACCCACCCCTCTATGAAAGCACAAAAAACCCTCTTCCTTAATACATGCACACCCAATCTATAAAATCTAATAAGGTCGAAGGACCATCTTTTATCCACACTCTGGTTTCCGACCATAGCAAATACACAAAGGAAATTTTCAGCTTTTGTATAGATAGCACCCCGTCCTCAAAAGCAATTGAATTTCTAGCCTTCCAAATGACCCAAAACAAGCATAACGGTCCCAAAAGCCACGTCACCTTCCTCTTCTTGCCCATAAGGGAACCTCTCCAACCTATTAGAGTTTCCTTAACCGAACACGGAAAAACCCAAGAGACTCCAAAAAAAGAGAGGAGCAAGGTCCACACCTCCCTTGTTCTATCACAATGAAGGAGGAGGTGGTCAATCGACTCCCCGCACTTTTGGCAAAGAAAGCACCTATTTGCCAAAGCCCAACCCCTCTTTTGCAGACGGTCCAAAGTTAGGACTCTACCCCACGACGCCTCCCACGCAAAGAAGCTTATCTTGGGTTGAGCATAAGACATCCAAATAATCTTTGAAGGAAACCAAGCTGACGACACCGGCTGCATTGTCCTATACAAGGACTTTACCGAAAAAACCCCATCCTTTGATTCCACCCATCTCACCCTGTCCTCCTCATCCACCCTCACCATCTTTCCTTCCAAACACCTAAGTAACCTTCCCACTTCTTCCAATTCCCAATCATTAAACGGCCTATTGAAAGTAGGAGTCCAACTTCCCCTCCTATCCCCCTCGGCTGTCCACACTTCATTTACCCATGCCTCTTTTGACGTTGCTATGGAAAATAAAGAAGGGAAAGCCTCGCTTAAAGGGCTGGTACCACACCACTTATCTTTCCAAAACCTCACATTCTTACCATCCCCCACCTCATAGCCAAAGAAAGGGGTTACAAATTGTCCCACCTTATTTATAGCTTTCCACAAACCAACCCCATAAGCCTCCCTAATCTCACAAGATCTCCATCCTCCTTTCTCCTCCCCATACTTCCTTCTAATCACCTGATTCCATAAGGCCGTTTTCTCGTTAGCAAAACGCCATGCCCACTTTCCCAGGAGAGCCTTATTGAACAACCCAAGACTCTTTACCCCCAACCCTCCTTTACCTTTATCATCACACACAATCGACCACCTTACTAAGTGAGGTTTCTGCTCAAGAGCGTCTCCTCCCCACAGAAAATCTCTTTGTATCTTTTCCAGTCTTATCCTAACCGCCCTTGGAATTTGGAAGATGGACATGAAATAGATTGGCAAGTTGGACAAAGTACTCCGAATTAAGGTAATCCTTCCTCCTTTTGAAATGTATTGTCGCTTCCACATAGCCAATCTCCTTTTGAATCTTTCCTCTATTCCATCCCAAACACCACTAGATTTAAAAGGAGCACCTAAAGGCATTCCTAGGTAGGTGGATGGTAAGTTTCCCACCTTATAACCAAATTCAGCAGCTAACTCTCCCACATTTTCAACTCTACCAACTGGAATCAATTCACTCTTTTCCATATTCACTCTTAACCCTAACAAAGCCTCAAACCACATTAGCAGCCAGCATAGGTGTGTCCACTGATCCTCTTTAGCTTCACAAAAGACCAACGTGTCATCAGCAAACAACAAATGTGTAATTTGGACCCCTTCGCCCCTTCTTCCCCGAACCAAACAAGGCGTCAAAAAACCACCATCAACTGCTCTTTTCATCAAACAACTGAAAGCCTCCATCACTATTACGAATAAATAAGGCGAGAGGGGGTCTCCTTGCCTTATGCCCCTCGAGCTCTGGAAAAAACCCGTTGGACTGCCATTCACCAGAACTAAAAATCTGACAGTGGATAAGCACCATTTTATCCAATTACACCACCTACCTCCAAATCCCATTTTCCCCATTACCGCTATCAAAAATTTCCAATCCACATGGTCATAAGCTTTCTCTATATCTAATTTGCACATTATTGCCCCTCTATTATTTTTCAGGATGGAATCTATTGCCTCATTAGCGATCAGAACTGCGTCCATAATCTGCCGCCCCTCCACAAAAGCATTTTGAGATAAAGATATCACTTTAGCTAACACTCCTTTTAACCTGTTAGCCAACACCTTAGCTAACCATTTGTAAAGCCCTCCCACCAAACTTATTGGCCTAAAGTCCTTTAAGTCCTCAGCCCCCCCTTTCTTGGGAATCAAAACTAAGAAGGTTGCATTCATGCTTCTGACAAATCTCCCCGTCTCATGAAACTATCTGAACAAATTCAAGACCTCCACCTTCACAAAATCCCAAGCAAACTGCCAAAAGGCCATTGAGAAGTCGTTCGGCCCTGGTGCTTTCTCACCGCAACAACCTTTCAGCGCTTCAAAGACCTCCTCTGAAAATGGCTGCTCCAGCCTCTCTACCTCCCTCTCTTCCAGCCTCTCAAAGTTTAGCCCTTCAATACTAGGCTTCCAATCACCCGGGTTTGTCAACAGTTCTTGGAAATTTCTACCAACCTCCTCTTTGATTTCACTCTCCTCAGTAAAACACCTCTCATTCACCTTTATTCTATTCAGTTGCTTCCTCCTTCTATGAGCATTTGTCATTTTATGAAAAAAATTGGTGTTTCTGTCCCCCTCTTTTAGCCAAATTTCCCTAGACTTTTGCCTCCATGATACTTCCAATAGAGCCCACTTCTTATATAACTCCCTTGCCTCCTTCCTAACTTCTTCTTCTTCTATTGACAGAGAACGAACCATTTCTTCCTTGTCCCAGTACTCTATTAAGTTCCATGCTTTCTGTTTCTCTAAATCAATCTGTCCAAAAACCTCTTTATTCCAACTTCTTAACAGCGGTTTTAAGGCCTTCAGTTTTTCAGTCAATATGAAACTAGCCAATCAATTCACTTGAATCCCCTCCCACCACTGTCTCATTACCTCTTTAAAGCCCTCACTTTTCAGCCACATGTTCTCAAATCTAAAAGGCGTGGGTCCTCTCCTCATTCCTCCCCCATCCAGAAGAATCGGGGCATGGTCAGAGATAGGCCTAGCCAAGACAGTTTGGATGGCCCCTTGAAAATGAGTTTCCCAATCCTCAGAAATGAAAAATCGATCAATTCTTGATTTTGATCGATTATTGAGACCACCACACCACGTGAACACCCCCCCCCCCCCCCCCCCCTTGAAGTGGCAAATCCCTTAATTCTAACTCCTCAACCACCTCTGAAAATCTCCTCATTGCCTGGGTTAAACGGCCTCCTCTGCTCCTCTCAGATGGGAATCTAATCATATTGAAGTCTCCTGCAATGCACCACGGCTCATTCCATAACCCTTTTATTGCCCCCAGCTCACTCCAAAATTCCTCTCTCTCCGCTTTTGCTGTGGGCCCATAAACTCCTGTGAAACACCAACAGAACCCATCCTCACAGCTCTTAAAACGACAAGAGACTGTAAATTTGCCCACCTCCATCTCCTCTAATTGCAATACCCTGTTATCCCAAAACACCAACACCCCCCAACCGTCCCCCTGGAATTTAAAGACCCCATTCCAAACATCTTTCAACCCCGAGGCTTTTGACCAACCCATTTGACATCTCCTGGATTTTTGTTTCCTGAATACACACTAGGTCAACCTTTTGTGATTTAATCACATCCTTTATCACCCTTCTCTTTTCCTTGTCGTTTGCCCCCCTTACATTCCACGACAGAATCCTTAGCTTCATCTACCAGACTCTTGATGGCCCCGATCCTCTACAATTCCTCCATAATTCACCGACCACTCAAGTTTCTTTAATTCACGATCAAATCTCGAAAGTCCCTTACCTTTCCTCTTTTTTCCTGTAACCCTCTCAGAACAATCCCTTCTTTCCCTAATTTTATTGAGGAGTTGCAATATCTCCCTTTCAAAGCCTTCCGAAGGCATTCCCAAACACTGACAAAATCTTGCCAGACAACTATACCTCCAACTCTCCTCGTCTTCTCCTTCTTTCTCAACCCCTTCGCCTCTCCCCTCTTCCAACATAAAAGAAACCCCCACTCCCATCTGATCGTCCCTTACTTCTGCCGGACATACTCTCAACGGAGTAAAGTTTAACTTCCCTTCACTTTCCTCCTCCACAGCGTCATTACCGCACCTTTCATCCATCTCAATCACAGCCCCCTTTCCCCCAGAGAGAGTAGAAGAAGAAGAGACCCATCCCCCCCAAAAGCACATCGCAGAGGGCTCAAGATTGGAGTACCTGGAATTTTCCTCCATCAGCCACTCGTCCGCAAGGGAAGCCCTTTGTTTCTCACTTCTCTCCGCTGCAGACGGCATCCCGCTGGGCAAGAGTTCTTCTTCGAACCAAATCTCTGAACGCGATTGTCCTAAAGAAGCCCTAGCTTCTTTTAAAATACTTCCCTTTGTGGGCCTAAAAGAAGTGCCAGCCCACAAGGCCTCAAAAGACTGTCCTTCTCTCATAACCATATTGGGCCTGCACTCCTCCCTATCCGGCCCAACCCAAAAGGAATTTAAATGGCCAGCACTGTAGGCCCGCCCTGAAACTCCACTGGACTGCCCCTCTTCCCAGCAGTCCCGCGGTCCATTGGGCTTTTTCTTCACTTTTGAAGCCCAGTCCAGCTGATCTTGAGAGCCTTCACTGTTGGGCTTAATAACCCCTTCATTTAAGCCCACCATTCCTTTCCCTTTTCCTCCATACTTCTTCCCTACGACTGAAAAAGCTGCAGCTGTACCAGACTTCCCATCTTCAACAGGCTTTTCTTCCCCTCCATCTTTTCTGGCTGGGTCTGCCCCCACATCCTCTGCAACACGCCAACTTTCTTTCCTTTTGCTACTCCTACTCTCCGCGCATGAGCCCACTTCCCGTTCTTCCCTTGCCTTCTCCTTCTCCCCCCTGTCATCTTCTTCATCGGCAACACCTTTGAAAACCATGGTAGCCTCTCCCACCACAGCTGTAAATCATAGCAGTAATCGTCTACCACTAAGTGCATAGTTCCCGGAAATAAATTACCCCTCTTCTTTACCAAAATTCTGGCCCACTGGATCTGAGAATAATTCTTTGTTTCTCTATCCACCTCCACAAAGCCTCCACAACAGTCCCCTACTCTCTTAAAAACTTTTTCACTCCAACAATGAAGCGGGAGTCCCACCACTCTTACCCAGACATTTTCAACTAGGCTTCCTACCTTTGAGCATCCTGCCTCCACGCTCCATCTCTCTAAATGCAACACTTTGTCATTAACATATACGTATACATATACATATACATGCATATATATGCATGTATATGTATATGTATGTATATGTATATGTATATGTGTATGTGTGTGTGTATGTATATATGAGATTTTAAAATTGGACCTAATGACCAAGTGTTTTCTTAACCACATAAGGAGTTATAACAAATTGTGTCCAAGAAATCTCTTATGCCATAAATTGGCTATAAAGTCTGACTGTCCAGCATGTTAATATGTTCTCTCATAAAGGTAAGTCTGTAATGGCACAAGATGCAGATGTATAAACCTTTTTTCTTTCTTTCTTTTTCCTTTTTTTGTCCCCATTGGGACTTGAACCCGGAACCCCCATAAACCCAGCCCAACCCTTCACCACTTGAGCCAAGCCTCAAGGGCAGATACACATATATAAACCTTATTATCCAATAATGATCTCAGAAAATAAAAGTAACACTTTCATTTAAGACAAATAGAAGCCATGTTTGTTTTTCATCTAAAGTCTTAATAGCCTTTGGATGTTTTAGTACTCTCTGTTTTTAATTTAAGTTTTATTTTCAGATATTTTGTCATAAAAAAAGAAAAATTTTAACTTTTATCTGAAAGCTAAGGTCTTAATACGCTTTTGCATTAACTAGACTCATGCAAACTGCAAATGAGAAAAAGCATAAATCACCAAAATCTTACTGCTTCATATGTCAGTGTACCAGATCGAGAAACAATTCCTACACGCCCTGGTTTGTGAATGTACCCAGGCATAATTCCAATTTTGCATTCTCCAGGCTTGATAATACCAGGGCAGTTTGGACCAATCAGTCGGGTCTTTGATTGCCTGTTAAGAGCAGCCTTCACCTTAACCTGCAATTTGCAAATATCAACTTTGATGTCCCAAAACAAAATAAAAATCTTGATTAGAGCCAGTGCCTAACCTGCCCTTGGAATTATATAGGGAAAAAAAAACCAATATATAATGAAAAACAAGCACATGCCAAGAAACCACACAAAAACATGTAAAATAAAGATAAAAATATTTTGAATATTTTAAAACCAAAACCAAATAAATAGCCATCTTGGTGAGTGTCACACCCAGTAAAATCGGCATCAATTTTTTTTCTAAGTGTGCAGTACTAAGACTCAACCTTAGCTAACCTTCTCAATGTCATAGCAAAAGCAAATGTAAATAGGCAACAACCAAATACAGGAACCTTCCCAACTTGTGTTTATTCCAAACTACAAGATTACAAAATTGTTTCTAAGTGTCCCAACACTTATACAGAGTCAGAGAACCCACCCCACAGTGTTTACAATCTAATAAAAGACTCTAAGTCTCTCTGCAATGCAAAAGGCTTTTATTCACACTGCCATCTGTTTGAATTTTGAATTCAAATCAGGAGCTTAGGGTGGTGGCTATGCAACCACCATAAACACCTAGCTGAAGAGACTCCTTCCAACAGAGGTGTCCCTTCATGCCTCATGCAGCCAGCAAGATCTCTATCTGACATTCCCTTTTGATGCCAAGCCAAAACCTGCCCATCCAAGACACCCCTTGCCAACAGGTGCAAGTGTAACCGCCTCAGCCACTCAACCAAACAAGCCCTTCTCTGATCACCTCAGCCCTAGGTCGTGTCTGGTCCATGTTACAAGTCAAGCCCATGATAGTCTAGTCTTTGGTCTCAATGCATGTGGGTCGGGCCCACATCAAACCCCTTTTGGTGTGCACATAGCCTGCATTTATTATCTTGCCTCAGCCACATTCGCATGTCCAGCCCCTCTCTGATGCATCAGTGTGCCTTGCCCCACAAACTGGTGCCCAACCCTCTGCCATGTCAAGGTGGCCATAGCACATTGAGTTTAATGTATGAACCATGTGTTGCAAGGCCCTCCTATGCCTTGCTCGTGTCAGCCATGCACCACCATGTCTGCCTTGATCTGGTTGCTACAACAACACCCCATGCCATGTCCAACCCCTCTTGGTTGCAGCAATGAACCATGGCATTGTGCCCATGGCTTGCCATTCCCATGCACAAGGGTTACGCCCCTATGCCATGTATCAACCACCCATCTAACTCGGTCATGCTTCTTGCAACTCCGTCATGGCATGCCCAAGGCCTTCCTTCATGTAGCACATGCCATGGCATTGTGCCCATGGCTTCATGGGCTGCCTCAATGCACAAGGTTGAGCGCCCACATGCCAGCGCCAATGAGGGAAAAGCTATATGATGCCTCGTGCCATTACGGTCACAAGTTGCACACCACACGTCATGGAGCCCATGTGTGCGTGCTAGCATGTCATTCGTGTGCCATGGCCATGCCTAGGTGCGGCCAAGGCCTTGCCTTGGTGCCCACCTTGAGTCACCTACCATCCCCTCCCTTAAAGAGCATTTTAAGCCATTTTGAATATTCTTAGAGACATCAACCCTACTTGAGGAAGAATAATGGATTTATTTAGTAAATTAATAAATAAATCCCCATAAGCCTCACATTGCGTCTTAGCCATTGTCGTGCATGCAAGTGGCGCACTACCTGCTTGCTGTGCATGGCAGTGCATGCGCGCACGCTCTCCCATTCCCGCAAGGGTGCATGACGGTGCAGTGCTATCAACCTAAGTGTTAGCCCAACCAGCAACAGTTCCCCTTTGACTCAAAACCTCCAGTTCCACCTTGCTTCCTTCATAAGGCTCCTATGGGTGCAAGGCCTACCCATGAGGCCATTAGTGCCATTTTTCGAGTTAGGGGGCTAACAGTGAGCTTGAAGCTTAGTTTGGACATTTTTTTCAAACTAAAATTACTTCATATTCTCATCTAGAATCAAAATCATGAATCCAGATGAGGTAAAGATTATAGCAATTTTTCAGGGTTCCTCTCAAAATAACTCTCTTTAGGAAAAAGTAAGCTTAGAAAACTAATGTAAGTCTAGAATGAATGGATTGAGACATATGGCCAGACTATGAATGATCTTTGACTCCATAGTGTGATAAGTGATAACCTTTGTATTGCAGTTTTCTATAACTAAGAACAATTCTGAAAATTTCTAATGAAAAGTTAATTTCAAACTGAACAATGCAGGTTGGTCACACTTCTATTTTTCAATTTTTGTTTTCAAAACTTAAAATAATTGTAAAAATCATGTAAAGTGACATGTTTTCACTTTTTATTTAAAATTGGATAGCAAAAGTTCAAAAAATAATAACAATAAAGGAACCAAAAAAGTTTTGTATCCCCAAAACAAAGTCTAAAATAGAAAAGTAACAACCACAACTAACCTATATCTTATTGTTCTTTAACAAGCCAATAATACTGGAGCCTCACATGTGAATATCATAAAATTGCCAAAAATCACAGATAAATAATTGGAAAATCGTTGAAAAAGTTTTTTTTTTTTTTATTTCTTGGTATGTAATCATCAAACATGCTTTTGTTTATCATTAAAACAAAATTAGAACTACAAAACATGTCTAGTATTTATAAAAAATTAAAGGTATAATTAGAAAAACACTTGTATTTTCTGCTTTTTAAAATAGTAAATGCAGATGTATATCCGAACGACATCTTTGCAATTTAATGTTGTACTAAGACATTAGAGGTATGCTTTGTTCCAATATGTAGATATTTACTTTCTCTTTAGGCATAACACTAAAATGAATAAAAAGAACAAACTCTAAAAAATCATAATCAGGTTATTAATTGGGACACAGTGAAATTACATATAACAAGATACATGGGATGTATGCAAATATTGAGGAACAGGGATGAAGATTTTCAGTGGTTTCCTGATTCAAGCGGCACTCAGCAGGCAGGCATAGCTATCAGAAAAAAGTGAACCACATCCAGATATGAGCTCAGGCTAAAGGGAGCATTTTGATTGTAGCCGTGATAAACCCAACAAATTATGGGACACCTTCACAGTTAGCACTATATTGTATCAACTTATACATCACCAAATACTTCTCATGAACTTTGAGAGCACTGATGTTTGCCCACTTCATATCATATGGATTTGGAAGTAGTGAAGAGAATGTAAGACTCAACTAGGCTGTCTTTTATCAAACCTCACTGCCAAATATCAACACTATTTTATTCTGCCTCCGGCACAACAATGTCCATCCCTTTCTGCTCAGAGTAATATAGGTAGTGAGGCCATCCTACTCAGTGAAAATTAACAATCCAATTAGACATAGGGCTGAAAATTGCCCAAAGATTTTACAAGTGTTCAACTGCATTAAAGTTCAACACCCAGAAGAACTACACTCACACTAACTTAAATTTGTTGATGTAGAAGGAAAAGTATTTTGATTGTTGGAGGAATTGTAAACACCGTGGGACTAACAAAGTGAATCACAGGTCTTCATTCATAATTATTTTTCACTCCTACTAATGTGTTCAGTTGCAGTTCTCATAAAGGTCCTCTTTTTAAAGTCTTATTCCATCTAGTAAACAGTTTGAGTTGCATTGACATGATGCAAAATGAACTAGCAGATAAACCCAAGAAATCCATAAATGCAATCCCTCTAAATATATAAAAAATAATATCAAGTCATTGTTGTGGATATAGACATGCTTGCCAGGTAAACTTGCTGCTTTACTCATAAACAAACATAATCCCTCACACCAATTATACAAAATGCAGGTGACCACATTGCTTGTAATTCGCCAACACAAGGTATCATGTTATATCAGCTTTGTGCCCTCCCATGATCCAATAGTAGGAGAATGTATTCACACAGGCACATCCACCAGACCATAAAAAAGAACATTTTCAACCCTGGCTGACCCTTCCAATTAAGCATCCATAAAGAAGGTTTTCCACTTGTCTGCCCAAACAATACCATAAAAAGAAGGTTCCTAAGCCATATAACCAGTTGAGAAGTACTTCCGAATCACCAACTTCCAACTTAGCACCTTGATCCACATCAACCAATCTAGGATCTTCTTTTTAAAACAGAATTCTATTAGAAATAGGGCAAAAGAATGTATGTTAAAAGATGAGAGATCCTTTAAGGATAGGAAAATAAATTTATCAAAAAAAATAAATAAAAAGAAAAAAAAAAAGGTTGGACAAGCTTTATCAAATATCAATAGACATCAAGGAAGACGCAAGCATGGTTTTCCTAATCATCTTTGTCTCCATTTTGCATTTCTATGTCAATCATTTTGACCTTAAAAGCAATTGTAGCAAGAGAGTCAGCATGACTTCTACTAGACAGAGACATGAGCAATTTGTGCTTCATTGAACATTCCTATCAATCTTATCACCTTTAACCAATAAGCTTCCAAATGATTCTCTTTGAATTTGACACTTTCTTCACTCTAAGACACCAATAGAAATGAAACTCCCAACTGCTTACCATAAATAGAACCACCAAGACAAGACTAATCCAAGGAAGCCCATGGAGGAAGAAGTGCCAGCAAACATTAGAAAGAGAAGGTCACCCTCTTAGCTAAGCTATATGCTTCATGATTAGCTGATCTCAACTTTCATGCCAAACATCTCTCTGACCTCCATACACCAAGAATCTACCTCATTGAGCATACCTCCAAGATCCACTCCTTCCCTATGATGCTGAGGGTAAGTCCATCATCAAGTTCCCCCCTCCACAATGAGATTCCTCAATGTTATGGCAGCAAACTCATATAGGCCCTCCAATAAACCCAAAATCTATGACTCTAATACACATTTGCCCTGGGTAATCCAAAACACCATAAGAATTGAGCTTGATGCAATCCATAAGCTAGGGGTTCCACTGAGCACTAATACCTTTTTTCCTCTGATGGGATGAGCAAACTAATCTCCATGTTAGCATTGGAAAAATAGGGACACGAGACTAATATGAATCATGTTTTTTAGTTAGAAGAGTAAAAGTGATTATCAATAAAACCAAAGAGCCTTTAACGTATAGCATGTAGTTGTCTAGTGTAGCTTGCATAATGTCCAAACTCCCATTCAATTATGGAATTTAAGCATCTTGTAACTTGTCAGCCTTTTTATGCAAATGTATGCTCCCTGAAAAATTCTTCAAAATCCACCTTTTAGTTGTCACTCAGCATTGGAGAAACCCACCTTTCTGTATGCAAAGCTCAAAGGCCCTGCATCTCTCAGCTGATACTGATACCAAATTTATGCAGGATGTCTCTAAAATCCAACATTACACTGAAGGGATTGGATTTAAAGTTTCACATAGAATTCTTGGAAAGGAGTGGATTGAATGAAGCATTTGGGAATAATTTTGGGGTTGTTGTAGTGGTTCGAAGAGAGGCTTGTGTTTCACACATTAAATCATATTCCAATACCCAACAAATTTCAAAGACAAGAAGAATAAGAAGATAAAGAAAATGGAATGAATATCATATAATAAGAAGGGAAGAAAACCAATTGTAAACTGAAACAAAGCCTAAAGATGATAATCTTCAATTCAATAATAACTAACTCCAAAAGAGATTATCATTGTGTTGGACAACCAATTTTCCGAAAAGCTTAAGTTAGAATTTGGACCCACGAGATACAATACTCAACACCAAACCATCCTTCCCCAACCCATGCCCACGCCCACACCCCCACCCCCACCCCCACCCCTTCCCCCCACAAACCACGCTAACCATGGGAGGCATACACCACAACAATGTGGACAAATCACACATTTGTGATTGGACAACCAATTTTCCTAAAATCTTAAGCTATTAGGATTTGGACCCACAATGCATATCATGCCCCAACAATTACAACCCATTGTATAAACTCAAAAACAATTAACCTTATCCCCTAAATCAAGCTAATCTTAACCGTCAACTAAAACAATCTCATGAAGGCCAAAAACTCTTTTATTTATTCAATGGTATAGTGGCATGAATGGGAATGTGCTAGATCACTTAAAGGTAACTTGAAATAGTTTTGAATTTACATACATGATTCTGGATTTATAATGCTGCAAATGGAAAAATCAGAGAAACGAAATTAAATTTCAACCCTCACATAGTTGGGATAAAGCACATTCGGGACATCACTAATAACAGGAGTAGTTTTATCATTTATCTCCATATGATGACTTGTTAATTTTCACAATCACAAGCTAGCAACTTAATACTTAAGTTCCAAACTATATAGAAGAATACATAAACACGCATACGAAGATTATTAATAAATCTACTGAAAGTGCATCCTGATAGAATGGACATAGAATTTTATAACATTTGGTCTAGAATATAGATTTTGTTGGAATGCAACAGTTAGATCCTCCAATATTGCACAAAAATCTGATGACCATTTTCCATTGGCATTCTTGGAACATCATTAACTTTTGCACCAAAAAAAACAAAAAAAAAAAAAAAGATATTTTACCATGTCATGCTGAGGAATTCCTTCTGTTATGCACACAACAAGATCCAGTTCAGCTTCCACTGCCTCCATGATAGCTGCAGCTGCAAATGGTGGTGGAACATAGATCACTGATGCATTTGCCCTTGTTTCAGCCTTGGCTTCTGCAACAGTGTTGAAAATAGGCAATCCCAAGTGCTCCATTCCACCCTTCTTTGGTGTCACCCCACCAACCTACTTAGGAAAATAAAAAAAATAAAAAAAATAAAAATAAAACAAGATTATACTACTTCAAATTTCTGAAGTACAAAAATGTAGCTGGCATCATACAGAACAGAATACAAGCATAAAAACTAATGAGAAACAAAATACACATCATGTAGACAATGATAAAATATCATAATTCAAAAGAGACACTATTTATGTGTTTCAATGAGAGAAAATGAACAAGGTATTACCATTTGTCAGCTACATCAGGTTTCGCTCAACTGATTCTTTTTCTTCTTTTTTTTACTGTTTAGATTAGTGGACTGAACTCCACAACAAACATGTGTACATGGTGGCTAGAGTCAGACTTATTAAGGGACAATGGAGGCCCATGGCCACCCAGAAAGTTCAAAATTTTCTTTTATACCATTCTTAGTCTACTAGTTACTCCCTTCAAGATTGATAATGGGATCCAAAGATTATCCTAATTTTAATACAGCCCCCAAAATGTCAATAGAATTCTCATTTTGACCTCAATTCTCCCAAGTCAGTAAATTTTTATATGACATTTGAGCACTTACCCAAAAGAGTACGGTATTGGGTGCAATGAAGTCATTTCATTTTTAATAATTATTTTGAACTAAAGCTATGGAACTTGATCTTGGTCTTTTATAGAAGAGATCTTAGATTGTATGCTACTAATTTTCACACAAGATGTAATCCTTATGACACACGCATCTGTGGATCTTTTGCTCACACATTCAATTGGAAGTATAAATCCATTTCAAAAAAATTCAGGGGTCTACTTCTATGATTGGTGATTCAAATAGTGTTCATTTTGGTGGCAGCATTTGTGTGGTTCAGTGTGGTGTTTGGACCAGTGTAGTAGAAATAAGGACTAAAACAATACATTTCCTCTCATGGACACAAATCCATACCTGTAAGCCTGGTTAATTTGAAAAGTGACACATCTTCCTGTAAGCTATGCAATGTCAATAGAAAAATGCTTAATGACACAAATCCATATTACCCAATTTTTTGAGAACGAGGGATGATTATTGCTTGTGTTTAAATTATGAAAAAATCCAACAAATAATTAAGCAAAATCTATTCATTATACAGATCTAAAACCGATTAGGAACCAAACCCATCAACAAAACCACAAAAGGGCCAGATGAGCTGCCAGAAAGTACCATTTTGGTGCCATACTCGATGGCCTGTTCAGTGTGGAAGGTGCCATTCTTGCCGGTGATGCCTTGGCAGATGACGCGCGTGTTCTTGTCAACGAAGACAGCTGGAGGAGCAGTTGTGCCCAGATGGCGAGACGGAGGAGCGAGTGGTGATTTGATTCTGGAAACCACATATGGGATCAGCCTTCTGACTTGTCCAACCATTTCTGCGAATGGGTTGTTGAAGATCCAAATCAAAAAGTTCTGAGCACAGGGAAGAGAATATCGGGGGAAGAGGAGACGACTGGGGCGAAACTGTTGAATCCTTCCTACATGCCAAAACCGTGCACTTGGCATAAAAGTAAGGGGGAAGGGGAAATTGAAATGGAGAGTAAAAATGCAAAAATGCTTAAGACCTTGATTTAGCTCTTCTTTTTAAAAATAATAATAAAATATATTTTAAGAAATGTATTTTGAATTGGAAAGAAAGAGCTTTATGGGAAAATAAAGTTGTGTTTTTATTGAAGCAAAAGTTTTTATACAAATATTCCTTATATTTAAGTGTTCTACTTTTGAAAATAAAAATGAAATAATGCCACAACGGTATGATTAAATTTTATGTTTGAAAATTATATTTTAAAACAATTATATTCTAGTTAAAATGAAATTTTAAAATTCTAACTAAATAAAAATTTTAATTTTTGAATTTCATTTCTAGAAATGTACAAGTAAAGACCTTTTTAAAATGGGCTAAATCATAAGGTAGAGGTCAAGATAAAGTGTTTTAATACTTTTAAATTTTGTGATTCAGGTTAAAGCGTTTCTTTTAAGTTATGTTTGTGACTCATATTTTTTACATGCATTCCCATTCAATAGCAAAACTCGGTTTTTAGTGAATTTTTTTTATTTTTTAAAAAGTTAGAATCACATTTTATTTTAACAGAAAAACAAAATAAGAAATAAAACCATAAGTGATTCCTTTTTAAAGGATAACATGTCTGTGAAAATCATGTCTAAATTCGAGGATCAAGTTACTTATTGAGAAGGTACCATAGGGTTGACACCCTCCAAGCCTTAAAAAGGTTTCTACTAAATAAGTTAAGACAATTGACTAATAAACTATGGATACCAAGAGATAACAACAAAAAAAAATACAACAAGGCAAATGTGATGTAGAATAATAGATAAAGAACACTCAAAACACAATATGCACATCACAGAAATCAAACCAACAAAGAAAGAAGGAAACATACTTCAATAATGCCCAAAATGGGGCAGCGTGCTTGCATAGAGAGAAAGTGTTAGTTCATAAACAAAATAAAGGATATAATATCAATACAAAAGTCATCTAATATATAGAAAATATACACAAACAAAATCAAGAATCAAAGATGGCTAAACTAGCATTAAAGTGGACTAGTATACATAACATGTGCAGGGATCAAAACAAGACAACAAGTATATAGTTACAAAATAAATTTAAATAATTTGTCTAAAGAATAGATATGTTACAAAGGAAGACTTGTCTAACATATATAAGATGTCTACAATACAAATCAAAAATCAAAGGAAGTTAGAAGTGTTGGGACCTTGATTTTTCGCACCTCCTTCCCTTAGTTTTCATGTCTCATTTACTTAGCTATTCTTGTAAAAGAAAAAAAAAAGGTGTGTCTAGATATTATCCAGGCAGACCTCTTTGAAGATTAAGTCAAACTACATAATGGATAGCTTTTGTGGGGAGATTTTTCTCCTCCTTGTTTTCTTTGATGCTCTACCATTTTACAGGTCTGACATTTACTTTTTATGTTACCTTAAGAGTTATGTGTAACAATCAAATGTTTCAAATTGCTTTTAACTTTATTGATCTACTCAAACTAGCTTGGCTAAATAGGCTTTAGTGGGCGAATTTTGATTTGCTCGGAAAAAGATGCCTTTTCCAGGAGGCTCATTAATTCATGCACTTGTAACTAACTAAGCGCTATGGGATGTTACTATGTACTTTCCATTTCTACCTAAATGAACATTTTATGTTGATTAGCTCGTTTACCTATCCAGACATAGTCTGTCCAAACATAGTTTGTTTGGACATTTTATCATGACACTTTTCTTTATTCAAGTGAAGTATGTTCAGATGAAGGATGTGCTCATTTGTTTAGACATAGTTTGTTTGGACATAGTTTATCAAGACACTTTTCTTTGTTTGAGTGAAGTCTGTCTAGATGAAGGATGCGCTCATCCATCCAGATACTTTACCTCATACATTCATACCAACTCTCTCCACCTTAAGAAGGGATGTTTCATCACTCCTATAAGAAGCGTGCAAAAAGAGATTGAATTAGCAAATTTATATAAGAAATACAAAAGTTGGACAACAAGTAGATATTTATAAAAAAAAATATCAAATAAAATAGTTAAAGATGTAGTAAAAATAAAAAAATAAAAAATTATACAACAAATTTAAAGTGTCTAAAATAAAATTCAATAGCCCAAAGTGCTTAGGCATCCATTAATTATCTGAAATTTCAAAGAACATCATATTGCTCAGAAACAAGGTAGAACAACAAGTCATGCGAACATGAAATTATTTGACAAACATGGAGATGAGATAAAATCAAAACTAAAATTTTATAATATATTTGAAGCATCTAGAACACATTAAAAAAAAATTATGAGGTTCAAACATGTACCAATTGTCCCATATTTCAAAAAACAATTCACAACTCTAGGTTCAGGTTAGCACAATAAGTATGAAATGATGGAATTAATTCATAAGCTTGAAATTTGATTTTTGAGAAAAACCAAAGCCCACTAAGTTGTTTGAGAAGTTTAGAATATAGGGAAAATATTAAAAATAATTTAAAAACCCACAAGTTATGACTGATTTGCAAAAAAATATCTCAAAGTTAAAAAACAAGGTAGATTTTGGACACTTAAAAAAACCATTTGATTTAACAAGCTTGAAGAAGACTTACTTAACAAAATAAAAATTATTTAATATATTTAAGAAATTTAATACATATTCCAAGGCTAAAAATTATTTTAAAATAAGCCAAAAAGTTCAAATTTACAAAAACACTTTGGATGTCAAAAAAGGTTAGCAAGCAAGTGGGATTTAGAAAATCAAAGAGTGCGGACTTTACCAATACCCAAATTAATTTCTATGGAATAATTCACATCCTCAACCCTCTAATAGTCATAGAAAGTAGCTCATGAGGGCTAGAGATAATCTAATTAAATTTAGATTTGCAAGATTAGTCCATGCTCCAAAAATCAAGAAAATCTGAAAATCATAAGTTAGAAAAGTGAGTGATGTAAGCCAAATGAATGAGTCATGGATTAACCACAAAGCATTCACTCCTTCTCAACCCTCAAATGAGTATGAATTTGAGCTCATAAGAAGCATTGAGGGCCAAATTAATACTCACACATGAAAAATAAGGCTAAAATGCATATAGAAATACTCATAAATAAAGATGTCCTCATGTGAAATCATGCATTATGTACTAAAGAATAAGACAACCATTATTAAACTTAAAATGAATAATCTTACTTGAAATGACCATGAAGAAGATTCAAATGGGTTGGGAATTGTCCTCTAAAAATCAGTTTGGAAAACCTTTCAAAATCATAAAAACAATGAGAACAACTATTGATTTTATCGAACATAAAAGTAAGATCAAAGTCTATAGTGAGAGGTTTGATCCTTAGTTGTAAAAATGACCATTAAATGATTCTTGAAAACTTAGTCAAAGAGGGTTTGAAAAAAGAGGTTTACAATTAAATTTGTAAGGACAACCCAAAATGGCAAAAATATGTTGCAAAGAGCCATTTCTATGGAAAATCCATTTCTATGGAAAATTTCTTTGGCAAATGAGAAAATACTTTGCGACTCTCAAAAATTATTTCAAAATCAGTCAAAAAGGCTTTCAAAAACCATTAAAATAAAAGGGGAAATAGAATCCCTAAAAGAGAAATCAAAAGAAAAACAAAAATTTCAAATCCAAACAAAGCCTCATTTCATGAATTGATCAATGAGCTTGAAAATGGGTAAAAATATCTAAAAGAGATTAAAATCAAATTAATCAAAGTCTCAAAACTAGTGTGCAACAAATTAAATCAAAGATTAGGTAATCCCTCAAGCAATCAAGACGAATCAAGGGGGAAAAAAAAAGAGGAACAACCATAGATAATGAACAAATGATCAACAATCAAACGTGTGTCTTCCAATATTCACACTTGATGTACAAATCTACTTAAGAATCAAGTAAATATGAAAATAAATTGAGAATAAGATGTAGAAGATGAAATTAAAGAGAGCTTACCAAGGTATCTACACACAAGTGTGACACTTGTTTTCTAGTAATCTCCAAATTCTCTTCCAAACCAAACCTTCAACCAAATAAGCTCTCCTTCACTTTTTCTCTCTGAAATTCTACAGAGTTTCCTCTCCAAAATCAAAAGAGAATCCCCCCTAAACTAGGCCCCTTTTTATAGGACAAGGAATAGTGGAGAATTGAACACTTGTCCTTATCTCTTCCAAAACTTAATTCTCTTAAAAACCAAAGCTAAAACTAAGGAACCCTTAATTGATGGCTAAAGTCCATCAAAACTCACCCAAAATACCCTTGAGAATGGCCCAATCGATTAATCGATTGATGCAGTCCAACAACTTGTTGACCAAATTGAGCAACTAGTCGAGGGTCAACCGATTAGTCAATTGATTGAACTTATTGCAATCGGTTGATCGATTGGGATAAACCAATTGCAATAGGTCAACCCGAAAGGTCAACAGGTTAAGTAGGTAGACCTAAAAAGTCAATAGCTTGCAACTGGTCGACCTGATAGATCAACAAGTTGCAATAGATCAACCTAAAGGGTTAATCTATTTGCAATAAGTCAACTTGATAGGTCAATAGATTGCAATAGATCGACTTGAAAGGTCATTGTAACAGGTCGACCTGAAGGGTCAACAGGTTAAAGCAAGTTGACCTAAAAGGTCAACAAGTTGCAACAGGTTGACTTAATATAAAATGTTTTTTTTAGAAGTAAAAATTTATTTTTTTAAGTCTAATAAAAACTTTAAAAACAAAGAATAATATAATTTATTAAAAATATTTTTGATATATAAAAACTTATTTCTTCTATTCTATTAAATAAATTTCATAAATATTTTGATTCTAATAAATGATGATGCTATAGCTTCAATGTTATTGCTTCTTAACGGATTCATATTTGCTATTTGGGAGGATCACCTTTTTGCTAAGTAAGAAATCGTTGATTAACAAACCTTGGAACTCCACAGATTTAGATTTAAGGAATTGGTTATATCATTTGACCAATTGTAACATTTTTTTTTTATTGTATCCTAGAAGCCAAAAGTTTTAAGGTCTGGGCAAAGCTAGAAATTTTGGGAAAATAAAAAATAAAATTGTGGATTATATAATAAATATAAATAAATTTTCATATTTTAGAAATAATAACATTAATATCAATTGTTAAAATAAACAAATTTTGATATTGACTATAACCAAAAAGAAGAATTTATAATATGATAAATTAAATAACAAAAATATTAAAAAATTTGACAAGAGAGTCATAGATTTTATTAAAAGTATATCAATAAATTCAAATAATATTTGCAAAACAATTTTTAAAAGATTGTAAGAAATCTAACCAAAACATTTTAAATAATTTTTAAAAATATTTTGTTAGAGAATTTTTAGAAAAAAAATTAGCTATTTTACTAGTTTTTTTTTTTGGATTTTTTAAAATAGCTAAATATAAATCACTTGATGATAATAAATTTTTTATTTAAAATTTATTTATGATGTAAATATAATGTCATTATTAAAACTTAAACAATCAACTCTAAATTAATAAATATTTTATTAAACTTAAAAATCTAAACGTTTGCAAAACAAATCTTTAAACCAAATTAAGAATAACCTATCAAGAAAAAAAAATATTTTATAAAATATCAATATTTAAATTAAATTAAATTTTATGAACAATTAAATAAGAGTGCAGTTATTCATAAATTAGTAACTACTTTATTAAACCTAAAAATCTAAATATTTTTTTAAAAAAAATCTCAAAATCAAAAAACATATTTAATAAAATATCAAATACAAATTTATAATAAATTCATTATATATATAAAAACATCAAATAAAATAAAAAAAAAACAAATATTTTTTAAAATCTGTTCGGTATTCATATTCATTTAATATTTTATTTTATCTATTTTTTCACATACAAAGTTAGTTTTTTAGAGGGTACAAACTTGCATTTTTACATTTTTGACTTTCTAAAAGTTATAAATAAACAAAATAAAATTTGAGGGGGCATGTGCCCCGTTAAGCCTAGGGTGGCTTCGCCCTTGGCCCGATCAACTTGTTCATTATCATATATTTCAAGTGTTTTCAAGGGATGCTATTTATTGTTAATTTTGAGGTGTTTGAGACAAGTTTTTGTTTTAAGAAATAATTAAACATATAAATTAGAGAATGTTTTAAAATTTTTTGTATTATATATGAGTAAAAAATACCTTTTAAAAAAACAAAAAGATAACACTATTATTCATATTTTGTCAAATAGAATTTTATTTTTAAAATTTAAAAATTCCTTTTAAAATATCATTCTTCTTCTTCTTATCATTATTATTATTTGAAAAGATGGATAAAGATATTCTTAATAAGATTTCTACATGCCTTCATGTGATTATAAAATATTTATTTTTATTTAATATAACATTACTTCCCTTTTTTCTTTACATTAAACTATAAATTATGTTATAATTAATGAATATTTTATAATATGAAATTATTTTTATTCAAATCATAAATTTGATTTTAGCACTAACTTTTAAGCAAAGACAAAGCAAAATATCATCTTTGAGAATGTGTAAATTTATGAATAAATGAATGACATGTTATTAAATTTTCTTAAAAGATTTTGGACATCTATATTATCCTTCGACTTTTTCACATCTATCTTGTGTAAGTATATTGTCGTTTTCTTAAATGTTTTTTTATATTTATATTTTTTAAGGTATCCATGTGTCATCTCTTGACTAAAACAAATGGTCACTTCTTATAATAGAAAAGATACCCGGTGAAGACAAAAATGACAACACGTCATATCTCTTTTAACCAAATTTGTTATAACTTGTAATAGATTTTGTTAAATCTGTGAAATCCCTAGAACCTCCTAAACTACTATTTTCCCCTTCTCTTTGCATTCTCTTTGCACTCATTTTAAAGGTCCTGTAAGAAACAGAAAAGAAAGATTAGAGTTGTGTAATTTTATGTGTTCCTTCAAGATATTTTCTTCCTCTCCAAACACAAATCTCACTTGGTATCAAAGCGATTCCTTTCTTCTCTTCTAAAATGGAAGGCAGATTTAGGACACCGATGAGCTCTATCTATCTCAACAATTTGAAGCATGGAAAATCCGTAGAAGACAAATTTCTCTTCACCTTTTACAACTACACTAAACACAACTCTTTTAGTCAAACTTGATCGTGACAATTATCTATTGTGGAGGTCTTAAGTCTTGCCTACAGTTTGAGGCCATGGAATTAGTGGATACCTATTTGGCACAAATGCCTATACACTAGAGTTTCTTGATATTCAAGATACATTTGGAAATCAGATTCGAAATTTGAATCCAACATACAAACAGTGGAATAAAGAGGATCAATTGTTACTAAGCTAGTTACTTTTATATCTGTCAACAATGATTCTTGGCTAAGTGATTCGATGCACAACTTTGCACGAACTTTTGATTGATTTGGAACATCTATATTCATCATGTTCTAAAGCAAAATTATTGTAATTGAAGATACAATGACAAACCTTAAAGAAAGGTTTCTTATCGATGAGCGATTACTTTGTGAAAATGGAAAATATAGTTGATTAGTGTATGACTGTTAGTTTCCTTGTAAGTGAGGAAGATCTTATCCTTTCTATACTTGTTGGACTTGGACCTGCAAATCAACTTTCTCTTAAGGAGGTTCAAGTTCTTCTATTGAATCAAGAATGTAAACTTGAGCAACTAAACTCTGCAATGAAGCTTCAATATGCTTCAACAAATTTTGTTAACAAGAATAATGGAAATCGTGATCGTGTAAGAGGAAATTTTAATACTCGAGAAGGACACGGTCGAATTCAAAATAATTTTAGATCTTCTGGTCTTGGACGTAGTGCTAGAAACTACAAACTTATTTGCCAGTGGCAAACAAGGTCACAGAACCCTTCAACTATTAACATTGTTTAAATGAAAGTTTCAGCCTTTAGTGTTGCCGACTCCAAACACCTATAACAAGACTCCACTTATTGCTTTCATGGCTACACCTGAAACCATTCTTAACCTTAGTTGGTATGTTGGTAGTGGTGCAAAAAATCACATGATTGCTACAATTGATAACACCACAATGAAAACAAAATATGGAGGCCAAGAGAAGCTTACAGTTCGAAATGGTAAGCAACTTTCCATTTCTCACATAGGCCAAGCTTATCTCCCAACACATTTTCCCATTCCTCTTCGTCTTGAAAATGTCTTACATGTTCCCCAAATTACAAAAAATTAGTCAGTATTTCCCAACTTACAGTTGATAACAGAGTTTTTGTGGAATTTTATGCAAATTGTTGTCTTGTGAAGGAAAAAACCTAAGGGAACAATTCTACTTTAAGGGAAGCTTAGAGATGGTCTTTACTTGCTACATGATCCTTGAACAACAACCAACTCTCAATAAAAAATAATCAAACCAGTGTCAAAACTAGTTAATCTTTGCAGGTCTATTACATCCCCTATTTGTGTCAAACATAATTGTACTTTAGTTGGTTTCTTTGTTTTTACATCTTCTTTGAATGCTAATATATGGAATCAAAGACTTGGTCACCCTTCTGTCAAAGTCCTTACACAAGTTTTAAATTTGTGTAACTCTTCACTAAATAAAGGTCTTGAATTCTATAGTGTTTGTTAATATGGGAAAAGTCACATACTTCCCTTCTCTGTCTCTGAAATCAAAACTACTTCACCTTTAGAAGTCATACACTAATATTTGGGAAGCAACACCAATTCCTAGAAGTGTTGGGTATAGATATTATATTTATTTTATCAATGATTATACCCATGTCACGTGGATATACTCAAACATAAATCTGAAGCTATTATCGTCTTTAAACAATTCAAACTTCTTGTGGAAAAATCATTAAACAAGCCCATACAATGTGTTCAAACTAATTGGGGAGGTGAATTTCATCCATTTGTTATCTTTCTTTCACAAAACAAGATTTAGTTTCACCATCCATGTCCTCATATCCATTAACAAAATGGTCGAATTGAAAGAAAACATCGTCACATTGTTGAACTTGAGCTAACTTTGTTAACTTAAACTGGCATGACCTTACCCTTTTGGTGAGAGGCTTTCCATACTATAGTTTTCTTGATTAATTGCCTTCCCACTCCAGTTCTTCAAACATTTCTCCTTTCCAAAAGCTATTTGGTCGTTTGTCGAATTACTCATTTCTTTGTCATTTTGGCTGCTCAAGTTACCCATGTCTAAAGCCCTACAATACACATAAGCTGCAATTTCGCTCTTGTAAATGCCTTTTTCTTGGATATAGTTAAACTCATAAGGGATATTTGTGTCTTCATCCTTTTGGTAGAATATTCATTTCATGAAATGTAATCTTTAATGAGTTGAAGTTTCCTTATACGGAGTTATTCTTATCTTTAGCAAGTGTTTCCTCTTCTCAAACCACACACATGCTTCCAAGCTTGTCTTCAACTATGCATATAGGTACAACAATTTTAGTTAGTGATGTGCATCAACCACCCATTATGGCTAGTCCTAAGACATTCAAAGCTGATAATCATTCACAATTGCATGACCAATTAGAAGAGCATGTGACACATTCTAGTTCAACCACCACTACATCTCCACAATCTAAGTAACCTTCCCGACACGATCATTCAACCCCAACAACCAGCCCCTACTTCTGAACCAAATCCTTCCACTCATCCCATGGTGACACGAAGCAAAGCTAGAATATACGAATCCAAGTTATTTAATGTCCTCAAGCATCCACTAATTGTATCTTCTAGTCTTGTTGAGCCTTTTTCAGTTAAACAAGCCCTCAGTGATCCCAATTGGAAGAAAGTTTCGAATGCAAAATTTTAAGCTCTTAAGAATAATCATACTTGGGATTTAGTTCCATATCAGTCCAAGTATAATGTTTTTGGGAATAAATAGGTCTTTAAGTTGAAATACAATTCTAATGGTTCACTAAACAAGTATAAATATTGCTTGGTAGCAAAGGGGTTTCATCAAACTCTTAGAGTGGATTTCTCTAAGACCTACAGTCCAGTTATTAAACCTTTTACCATTCGGGTAGTTCTGGCCTTGGCTTTGCAACAATGATGGGATATTCGTCAATTTGATGTAAATAATGTCTTCCTAAATGACCATTTACAATAAGATGTGTATATGAATCAACTTGAAGGATTTGTTGATTCTGCAAAGCCTCACTTTGTATGCAAGTTAAAGAAAGCCCTTTATGGGTTGAAGTAAGCATCGAGGGCTTGGTTTGATAGACTCAAGCAAGCACTCTTAGATTGGGGCTTTAGTCCTAGTTCATGATCTGATGTATCTTTGTTTATGTATAAATCAGGAGATACCTTGCTGATTTTATTGGCTTATGTTGATGACATCTTGATTATTGGTGACAATTTTGCAATAGTATCTGTTAGCCCAAGGGTTCTCCTAATTAGGTTTTGATGATAACAAACCATGGTTAAGTGACTAATCGTTTTAAACTGTTAAGAATCTCAGGCTTAATCTCAAAAATTCATCAAGGATCAAACGAATACAAAATCGAGATCATTTGGAAGACTTGTGATCATAGGAAATGAATGTAAGATGATAGCATGAGTGCACTTAGGATGTTCATACCTTTTCATGCATCTTAGAAAACTCGGTTTATTCTCTAAAACTTGTTTTTCTTTAAAACCCGAGTTTTATCAAATATACCTTAGGAAAATTGATTCTAAATTTTCATATTAACTCACCTAAAGACTGTGCCTAAGTATTGGAAAAGAAAGAAATAAAAAAGGATAGGTTTTCGGGGCCAAAAGGCTCAACCGGTCGTGGCTATGGCCAACTGGCTCAACCGGTTGGGGAACCGGTCGACCGGTTGCCCTTGTCCGGTCGAGGTCCGGTCGAGGGAGACATAAAATTTTCTCTCTCTCCCAGTAGCTTTCTCTTCCCGGTCGAGCCTCACCCTTGTCCGGTCGAGGTCCGGTCGATGTCCGGTCGACGGTAACGGTAACCTGCAATGCATTAAATGCACCAACGGCTAGTGATCCGGTCGACCCTTTGCTCGTCCGGTCGAGGCTACTTTTCTGCTGTTTTTGTCTCCCGAGCTTAGAAACCTATAAATTGAGAGCTCCTTTTCATTTATGAGCAAGAGAACAATTGCATTCAAAGCCTGCCTACCTGTTCTTGATCAAAAAGCTCTCTTTTTCTTTCTAAGTGCATCAAACCATCACTTGCATATTCTTAGTGCACTCTTGCAATTCATCCTAGCTTTCTCTTGTACTTGAGCCATCCTTAAGCTAGGTTGAGAGTTTCATCCTTGTGTAAATTGAGTGTGAAAGCCTTCAAGTGGTTCAAATCTTGAAGAGATTGTGTAAGAGCCCATTGGAGCCGGAATCCAAGTGTAAGACGATTGAAAGCTTGATTGAAGCTTCAAGTTAGTGGAACCCTCACTCGATTAGGAGATTGAGGAGAGTGGACGTAGGCAAGGAAGGGCCGAACCACTATAAACCCGAGTTTGAATTCTCTAACTTTATCTCTTTCCTTTATTTATTTTGTGCATATATTATTGTGTGGAAAAAGATTTTGAAAAACCCAATTCACCCCCCCTTTTGGGTATTTTCCTAAATTAATTCATAGCCTTTGTTTTATCAATTGGTATCAGAGCTAGACCTCTTGCTTAAGACTTAATCGTCTAAGAGGAAAATGACTATTCCATCAAGCTCATCTCAAACTGAAAATTGTTCAAAACATAGAGCTCCATTCTTTACGGGAACCGACTATCCCTATTGGAAAGCTAGAATGACTTGGTTCTTACAATCAACTGATTTAGATGTATGAGATGTCATTGAAGATGGCTCAACTCTTCCCACTAAATTAGTTGATGGAGTTTTGGTTCCAAAACCCAAGAAAGAATGGAATGAGCTTGATAGAAGAAATTTTCAATTAAATGCTAAAGCCGTTTATACTTTGCAATGTGCTATGGATAGGAATGAATATAATAGAATATGCCAATGTAAATCTGCTAAGGAAATTTGGAGATTGCTTGAAATAACTCATGAAGGAACTAATCAAGTGAAAAAGTCAAAAATTAATATACTTGTCCATAACTATGAATTGTTTTCAATGAAAGAAACTGAAACTATTGTTGAGATGATTACTAGGTTCACTGAAATTGTCAATGGCCTTGAAGCATTAGGAAGGGTCATAAATGAATCCGAAAAGGTGATGAAGATATTGAGGTCTCTCCCCTCAAAGTGGCATACAAAGGTCACCGCTATTCAAGAAGCTAAAGATTTGACCAAGCTACCTATGGAAGAACTCTTAGGGTCATTAATGACCTATGAAATCAGTTTGACAAAGCAACTACAAGAAAGTGAAGACAAAAAGAAGAAAAGCATAGCTCTCAAGGCTACAACCAAGGAAGAAGAAGATGTTGAAGAAGAAAAACCAAGTGAAGAAGATGATGATTTAGCTCTCATCACAAGAAAGCTAAACAAGTACATGAGAGGTGAAAGGTTTAGAGGGAAAAAGTTTATCTCTAGAAGAAATCCCTCAAGAAGAGAATCCTCATCACATGGTGACAAAGAAAAATGGGAAGAGAAAGGAGATTTGATATGCTTCAAATGCAAAAAGCCGGGACACATTAAATATGATTGTCCTCTCTACAAAATTGAAGCCAAGAGAAGAATGAAGAAGGCAATGATGGCCACTTAGAGTGAAAGTGAAGAATCTTCCGAGGAAGAAAAGGAAAAAGAAGTGGCAAACATGTGCTTCATGGCAATAGATGATCTTGATGAGGTAAACTCTAACTCTAGTGATGAAGATATGCATGCTATTTTTGAAGAACTATATGAGGATTTTGAAAAACTTAGTTTGAAAAATAATTCTCTTAAAAAGAGAATTCAAGAACTTGAAAAAGAACTTGAGGAAGTGAAAGAAAAGTTTTCGATTGATGAAATCTCTAAAACTCATCTTGAAAAAGAGAATGAGATTTTAAGAAATGAAAATGAAATTTTGAAAAAGAAAAATGAATGGTTGACCTCCTCTTTTCAATTTTCTCTTGTGGACAAAAGTCCTTTGAAATGATCTTAGCAAGCCAAAAATGTGTTTTTGACAAACAAGGACTAGGATTCAAATCTTCAAAGAACCAAAAGTATTTTAAAAACTATTTTGTAAAAGAATCCTCAAGTGAATGTCCTTCCACTATTTGTAACTTTTGTGGAAGAGGAGGACACAGTAGTAGTACATGTCCCTTAAGAAATGGTGCTCAAAAGAATTCAAATGCTAAAGTTAAAAAGGTTTGGGTTGAAAAATCCAAAGTCACTAACCCTCAAGGACCCAAAAAGACATGGGTACCTAAACCAACTTGAATTCTATTTTGTAGGGCTCAAAGGAGGATAAATGGTTCTTGGATAGTGGGTGCTCAAGACACATGACCGGGGATGCATCCAAGTTTGCCTTCCTTACAAAGAGAAAAGGAGGATATGTCACCTTTGGAGACAATGCAAAGGAAGAATCATTGGTCAAGGTAACATAGGTAATGGTACATCCTCCCTTATTGAAAGTGTTTTATTAGTAGATGGTTTAAAACACAATCTTTTGAGCATTAGTCAACTTTGTGACAAAGGTTTTAAAGTAATTTTTGAAGCATCTCATTGTATCATCAAGGATATTCAAAATGACAAAACCATCTTCATGGGCCATAGATGTGAAAATGTATATGCTATAAATATTTCAAAATATGATGGTCATGATAGATGTTTTTCAAGCATGCATGATCAAGTTGGTTGTGGCATAAGAGGTTGGGACATGCTAACATGGATCTTCATTTCCCAACTCAACAAAGATGAACTCGTTAGAGGCCTTCCCAAAATTAATTTTCAAAAAGACAAAATTGTGAAGCTTGTCAAATGGGAAAGCAAATCAAAAACTCTTTTAAAAACAAAAATTTCATCTCAACATCTAGACCTCTTGAATTGCTACACATGGATTTATTTGGTCCTTCTAGGACACCTAGTCTAGGAGGAAAATCTTATGCTTATGTCATTGTGGATGATTTCTCTAGATACACATGGGTCTTGTTTTTAAGTCAAAGAGTGAAGCTTTTATGAGTTTTCAAAATTTTGTAACAAGGTTCAAAATGAAAAAGGCTTTTCAATCACTTGCATTAGAAGTGATCATGGGAGAGAATTTGAGAATTTTGACTTTGAGGAATATTGCAATAAGCATGGTATCAATCACAATTTTTCGGCTCCTAGAACTCCTCAACAAAATGGGGTAGTTGAAAGGAAAAATAGAACTCTTCAAGAAATGACTAGAACCATGCTAAATGAAAACAATTTGCCAAAGTATTTTGGGCCGAAGCGGTAAACACTTCTTGCTATGTTTTAAATAGAATATTGTTGAGGCCCATTCTTAAGAAAACTCCCTATGAGCTTTGGAAAAACAAGAAACCCAACATTAGCTATTTCAAAGTCTTTGGATGCAAATGTTTTATATTAAACACCAAAGATAATCTTGGAAAATTTGATGCAAAATCCGATGTTGGAATTTTTCTTGGCTACTCAACTTCAAGTAAAGCTTTTAGAGTTTTCAATAAAGAACCATGGTTGTAGAAGAGTCCATCCATGTCATTTTTGATGAATCTAACAATTCTCTTCAAGAAAGAGAAAGTTTTGATGATGATTTAGGATTGGAGACCTCCATGGGAAAATTGAAATTGAAGACAAAAGACAACAAGAAGAAAGTGGAGAGGATCCCAAGAAAGAAGAATCACCTTTGCACTACCTCCTCCTCAACAAGTGCAAGGTGAATCAAGCCAAACCTTCCAAAAGATTGGAAGTTTGTCATCAATCATCCACAAGATCAAATCATTGGTAATCCATCAAGTGGGGTAAGAACAAGATCATCCCTTAGAAATATTTGTAATAATCTTGCATTCATCTCTCAATCGAACCTAAAAACATAAAAGATGCTATAGTTGATGAAAATTGGATGATTGCTATGCAAGAAGAATTAAATCAATTTGAAAGAAGCGAAGTATGGGAACTAGTACCAAGACCTTCAATCAAAGTGTCATTGGAACCAAATGGGTCTTTAGAAACAAAATGGATGAAAATGGCATCATAGTAAGAAATAAGGCAAGATTGGTAGCCCAAGGGTATAATCAAGAAGAAGGAATAGACTATGAAGAGACTTTTGCCCCCGTAGCTAGAATGGAAGCAATTAGAATGTTGCTTGCTTTTGCATGTTTCAAAAACTTTATTCTATATCAAATGGATGTGAAAAGTGTTTTTCTAAATGGTTCATAAATGAGGAGTATATGTTGAACAACCACCCGGTTTTCAAGCTTTAACTTTCCAAACCATGTTTTTTAAACTTAAAAAGCACTTTTATGGTTTGAAACAAGCACCTAGAGCTTGGTATGAAAGGCTTAGTAAATTTCTTTTGAAAAAGGGGTTTTAAAATGGGAAAAATTGACACAACTCTTTTCATAAAACCAAAGAAAAGGATATGCTCCTAGTTCAAATATATGTTGATGATATCATTTTTGGAGCTACTAATGACTCTCTTTGTGAAGATTTCTCTAAGTGTATGCATAGTGAGTTTGAAATGAGCATGATGGGAGAACTCAATTTCTTCCTTGGACTTCAATCAAGCAACTAAAGGAAGGAACCTTCATCAATCAAGCAAAGTATATAAAGGATCTTCTCAAGAGGTTCAACATGGAAGAAGCCAAGGTGATGAAAACTCCAATGAGCTCATCCATTAAGCTTGACATGGATGAAAAAGGTAAATCTATTGACTCAACTATGTATAGAGGCATGATAGGATCCTTGCTTTATTTGACTGCTAGTAGACCCGATATCATGTATAGTGTATGCTTGTGTGCTAGATTTCAATCTTGTCCTAAAGAATCTCACTTAAGTGCCGTTAAAAGAATTCTTAGATATTTGAAAGAGACAATGAATATTGGTTTGTGGTATCCTAAGGGTGATAATTTTGAATTGATTGGTTCTCGGATGCCGATTTTGCCGGTTGTAGAGTTGAAAGAAAGAGCACTAGTGGCACTTGTCATTTCTTAGGACACTCAATTGTCTCATGGCATAGTAAGAAGCAAAATTCGGTAGCTTTGTCAACGGCGGAAGCCGAATACATAGCAGCCAGTTTGTGTTGTGCACAAATCCTTTGGATGAAACAAACACTTGGTGATTTTAACTTGTCTTTTGGGCATGTTCCTATCAAATGTGATAACACTAGTGCCATAAATATTTCAAAAAATCCCGTGCAACACTCTAGGACCAAGCATATAGAAATTAGACATCATTTTCTTAGAGATCATGCACAAAAGGGTGACATTACACTTGAATTTGTAAGCACAAAAGATCAACTTGCCGATATTTTTACAAAACCTCTAAGTGAAGAACAATTCTCCGATATTAGAAGACAACTAGGGGTTATCTCTCTTTGATCTGATGTTTGCATAATGAATTCTTGTTGGAAATGCATTATGATTGCATAAATTTCATCTCATACGCATCATATAGCAATCCCTTAGGAAATAGGTCAAATTTTGACCAAAAATACAAATTCCCGTGGCATTGGACATAAAAAATTGGGGATTTCAACTGAAAAGGGCAGGGGGAGGATCATGAGACAAGAAAATGCAAGAAAAATAGGAAAATGTGAACGTTGACCGTTGACCAAGCGGTCGACTGGTTGGGGAAACGGTCGACCGGTTCGTCGGGGCTGGGAATTTAAAGAGCCCCCGCGCGTTAGTTTTTTCCACTATTCCTTGAAGCCTCTTCATCTTCCTGCCTTCAGAGACCAGATTGAGCTATTCTTTGGACCGATTTCAGGGCTTAGAGTGATTTTTGACGAGATTTTGAGGCTAGGGTTTCATTTCTGACGGCTTTGGACTTCGGATCTGGACGGGTTCCTCTCTGTTTGCGCACCATCTTCTGGTTTTGCTCCTTTCCCGCGGGCCTAGGGCTTATTTAGGTTGGGCTTCTCTCTTTGATCGCTTCATTTCTCCGAGATTATCTCCATTTTTGGATTTTGGATGGCTCCTCGAAAGGAAACGGGTGCTTCCAGAGCTCAGGGCAAGCGCCCTGCTGAGCCCTCTCAGTAGCCTGAGCAGACTAAGGCTCGCTAAAAGGCGAGGTACGACACCGCCCTCTTTGGCTCAGTTGAGGATTATCAAATGTACAAGACGCATTTCGCCAAGAGAAAGGTGGTTCCAGGGAGAAACATCAATTTCTCCCAACTTCAGAGCCTCAGGTTGGAGGGGCTCTTCGTTAGGATGGGATGGCTGCCAGTTGTGATGATTTCTGAGCCTATTTATCCGACCTTTGTGCGTGCATTCTACTCCAGGATGACATATGGACTTGGAGGACCAATTAGGACCACTGTCCGAGGAGTTGAGACTGAGCTGAGTCCGAAGAGCATCTGCCGCATCCTTGACGTTCCCCCCGTTGGTCTCAGAGTATATGAGGCCAAGGCATGGCCTACTATCCCAGGGTTCGAGCTTAGAGAGGCCATTCAGAGGCTGTGCGGACTTGTAGTTGCCCATGGGATGGGCAAACCTTCAGCACATAGCCTGACCGTGCCTAGCCGAGTCTTTCACCATATGATCTGCTCCATCCTATTACCACGTGGAGGACATCGGGACAAGGTCTCCTACTATGAGGCTTTTCTTGTTGACTCACTTCTCACCGGGAGGCAGATACACGTAGGATATGTGATGATGAGGCATATGATGTCCTGCTGTGAGAGCACCACACGAGTGCTTCCCTACGGCCGCTTCCTCACTCACGTCTTCAAGGATGCGGGGGTAGACTTGAGTAGAGAGACAGAGTTTGAGGCACCCAGCATCTATGACACGTATGATGAGCATTCTTTGGGGCGCATGAAGCTTGAGAAGGCCCCCGATGGCTCCTGGGTTAGGAAAGCCGAGCGACAGGCCCGGGGACATGATCAGATACACCTCGGAGTAGAGGAGGAGGACGAGATCAGAGAGATGGAGGATGGGTTGGACCCTCAGAGGAACCTTGAGCAGAGCGGCCTGAGCTTGACATTCCGCCTCCACATCAGTCAGAAGGCATTCATGTTGAGGCTACCTTCTCTGAGCCTATGATGACTGAGTCATCCTTCACCGCAGGCCATTCATCTCAGCCATCATTTACCGAGCTACCATCTCAGGCTCCTCATGCTCCTGATCATCCACCTTGGATGGATTTGTCGATACAGATCAGCTCTCTCGGGTCTCGTATGGAGGAGTTAGCAGTGGTTCATGATACTCGCTTTTATTCCATGGAGGATCGCATTGATCAGTATCAGGCCGGCTTCACCTCTCAGTTTGAGCATCTCGTACAAAGGATTGAGCGTCTTGAGAGCCGCCAGAAGAGTCAGCACGAGGAGATGATGGCTTACCTCCGTTCAGTGTTTCCACCACCACCTCCTCAGCCTTGATTTTGTTTGGGATCCCCCTTTGTTTCTTTTTTATGTTGCCAAAGGGGGAGATATGTTAGGATAGGGACCTTAGGAGACTTTTTCATTTCCATGCATATCATACTTATGCTTTCATGTACTATTGCTCATGCTTATATATGATATGACACTCTTATTGATTCACATTGTCTTCTCGCTTTAAATTTCCTAAATTTTGTGTTGATTATTCCATGATTGGTTTGAGGGGGAGATTTCTCTGTCTCCTAGATAACCAAGGTTTGTCATCATAAAAAAGGGGGAGATTGTTAGCCCAAGGGTTCTCCTAATCAGGTTTTGATGATGACAAACCATGGTTAAGTGACTAATCGTTTTAAACTGTTAAGAATCTCAGGCTTAATCTCAAAAATTCATCAAAGACCAAATGAATACGGGATCGAAATCATTTGGAAGACTTGTGATCATAGGAAATGAATGTAAGATGATAGCATGAGTGCACTTAGGATGTTCATACCTTTTCATGCATCTTAGAAAACTCGGTTTATTCTCTAAAACTTGTTTTTCTTTAAAACCCGAGTTTTATCAAATATACCTTAGGTAAATTGATTCTAAATTGGCATATTAACTCACCTAAAGACTGTGCCTAAGTATTGGAAAAGAAAGAAATAAAAAAGGATAGGTTTTCGGGGCCAAAAGGCTCAACCGGTCGTGACTATGGCCAACCGGCTCAACCGGTTGGGGAACCGGTCGACCGGTTGCCCTTGTCCGGTCGAGGTCCGGTCGAGGGAGACACAAAATTTTCTCTCTCTCCCAGTAGCTTTCTCTTCTCGGTCGAGCCTCACCCTTGTCCGGTCGAGGTCCGGTTGATGTTCGGTTGAGGCAACGGTAACCTGCCATGCATTAAATGCACCAACAGCTAGTGATCCGGTCGACCCTTTGCTCGTCCGGTCGAGGCTACTTTTCTGCTGTTTTTGTCTCCCGAGCTTAGAAACCTATAAATTGAGAGCTCCTCTTCATTTATGAGCAAGAGAACAATTGCATTCAAAGCCTACCTACCCTTTCTTGATCAAAAAGCTCTCTTTTTCTTTCTAAGTGCATCAAACCATCACTTGCATATTCTTAGTGCACTCTTGCAATTCATCCTAGCTTTCTCTTGTACTTGAGCCATCCTTAAGCTAGGTTGAGAGTTTCATCCTTGTGTAAACTGAGTGTGAAAGCCTTTAAGTGGTTCAAATCTTGAAGAAATTGTGTAAGAGCCCATTGGAGCCGGAATCCAAGTGTAAGACGATTGAAAGCTTGATTGAAACTTCAAGTTAGTGGAACCCTCACTCGGTTAGGAGATTGAGGAGAGTGGACGTAGGCAAGGAAGGGCCGAACCACTATAAACCCGAGTTTGAATTCTCTAACTTTATCTCTTTCCTTTATTTATTTTGTGCATATATTATTGTGTGGAAAAAGATTTTGAAAAACCCAATTCACCCCCCCTTTTGGGTATTTTCCTAAATTAATTCATAGCCTTTGTTTTATCAGTATCAAAATTAGTAAGTGACTTAAATTGCAACTTTGCTCTTAAAGACCTTAGCTCCTTACATTTCTTCCTCGGAGTAGAAGCTTTAATTTCAGGATACTACTGGGTTGTATTTAACTAACTCAAACCAAACAAATTACTGACTTGCTAAAATGAACAAAGATGGATGGAGCTAAGCCTCTACCATCCCCTACTTGCTTAGGAAAAATCTTGTAAAAGAGAGATGGAAACCTTATGGCAGAACCTTCACTTTATAGGAGTACTATTGGGGTATTACAATATGTCACATTGACTCATCCAGATATCTCATATATGGTCAGTAAGTTGAGTCAATTCTTACAAAACCTTACTGATGTTCACTGGTAAGCTTGTAAAAGAGTACTTCATTACTTGAAAGAGACCATCACTCATGGCCTTCACTTCAAGTCCAGCAAACAGTTGGACCTTGTAGGCTTTTCTGATGCTCATTGGGCAAGCGATCCAGATGAAAGACGATCTACCAGTGGCTATTGTGTGTTTTTTGGAGGCAATCTTATATATTGGAGCTCTAAAAAAAATGTAGTAGAACGGTCAAGTACTAAGTCAGAATATAGTGTATTGGCTGTTGTTGCTGTAAAATTAACTTGGATGCATTCTTTACTAAGAGAATTGGGAGTTGAACTCAAATTATCACTAGTAATTTGGTGTGACAATCAAGGAGCAACTTCACTAGCAGCCAATCTTGTATACCATGCACGAACAAAGCATATTGAGATTGACATGCATTTTTATGCAAGACAAGGTTCTGCAAAAGACATTAGAAATCTGCTTTGTTTCTTTAATATACCAAGTTGCTGATGTCTTCACCAAACCTTTGTCAATAGCTAGATTTTTACAATTGAAGAGCAAACTCAAAGTGGATGAATCCTTTTTTTGTTTAAGGGGGGTGTGTGGAGATAGAAATGATAGTTGCCACATCATGTCTTTCTTAACGAAATTTGTTATAACTTATAACATATTTGGTTAAATATGTGAAATCTCTAGAACCTCCTAGAACTACTATTTTTCCCTTCTCTCTATATTCTGTCTACACTCATTTTAAAGGTCCTGTAAGAAACAAAAAGAAATACTAGAGCTGCATAATTTTCTGGGTTCCCTTGAGATTTTATTCCTCTCCAAACACAAATCTCACTCTCCTTGGGTTTTTGTAATCATGTTCTTGAGAACACGACATTTGGTTTGTGTTCTCAACTGATTCGTGATCTTGAGAACAGACATATGGTTTGCGTTATCAAGAATACGACTTTAGGAGAGTTTCCGATATAATGAATTTATGTTGTGTTGCTATCTTTACTTAAGAGTGCCCACTTCAATGATGGTTCCGATACAAGGAAAATTAGTGAGTGCTCTTGGAACTTCATAGCAAAATGGAGTAGCACAAAGAAGGAATCCAACTCTAACAAACATAGTGAGATCAATGATGAGTTTTTCAACTCTTTCAACATCTTTTTGGGGATATGCCTTGGAAGCTATAACTCTTAACCTAGTTCCTTTTAAATCGATACCTTTGACTCTCTAGAAATGTGTGTATGTGTATATATATTAAAATTGATTGTCATGAATTGTTCCCATCATATGTACACAAAATGTTTTCTTAAAACCAAAATTTTTGTATAATCTCTATTCTTCGTATTTTATTTTATTTTTTTGTTATCAATTGAGAGTTTGAAAAAGCTTAATCTCAAAAGAAGAATTTATTAAAGATTCCATATTAAGGAAGTTCGAGTTGGACATTAACTTGATGTGTTTTAAGTTTTAATTTACCTTGAACTTTTGTGAACTTTAACTTAACTCTTATAGAATATCAATTGAGGGCAAGGGCTTAGACAATTTGGCCTCAAATTGAGTCTTTTATAGATTTGAATCTTCAAGTTTGAAACATCAAGATTTTGGATCTTTTTTGAAAAACTCATTTAACTTTTGCATTTTGAAAGCTTTGGAACAATTATTCTTAGTAGAGACCTTAAGTCATCTTTGAAGATATTGGACTCTTTTGAAAACCTCATTTAAGTGGTTCTGAATTTGAAAACTTTGAAATGAGTTTTATTTTTAAGGATTAAAAATATCATGTTTAAATAGTTTTATAATCCCTTATTTTTTTTTAATTAAAGTAAATATTATTCAGATTTAGAATAAGAAAATTTAAAACCGCATTCTATAGTTTTTATTTATTTTTTAACAAGATTTGATAATTACCCTATTTTTACTTATTAAATTTATTATTTTGATTTATTTTAATAATTACATTATGATGATATAATATGCATTTTCAAACAACTTACAAAAAAATATATTATTCACTATAGTTTAAATTAATTATAAAAATGTACGTTGCTAGGAGCCCACGATTACGTTGAGACAAGCACCCTACCACAAGCTGTCAAGATGATGCCACGGGTCATCATGACTCATGAGCATGTCAGGACTGCCACAGCGGCTCCTACACTCATGCCTTAATAATATCATTAATTTTAAAAATTGAAAACAATTTGATTGGGCAAAGCACTTCATTTTTCAAGGGGGTTGGGTGGGTGGGCCCGTCTAAGCAGCCCTTCACATGCAAAATGCCAAAGGAAGCCCGTCTCAGTTGCTTCTTAAATTTCAACGTCTATTTAATCAATCATCGATCATAGCTTTACAATTATTATGATAAAATTTAAACTTTATTATTTAATTATTTAAATTAAATTATAATTAATTTAAAATTTATTATTTAATTCTTATTTTAAATATTAAAATTGATTGATAAAATTAATTTAAAATTTATTCTAAATCATCAAATTAATATATTTATTTTTATAAATTATAAATTATAATTATGATGAAAAAGGTTGAATAATAATAAAGGTTGTGGAATAGTAAAAAAAATGGTAGTGATAATAAAAATAAATACGATAAAAAGGAAAAATAAAGATGTAGATTTAAAAATAAATTAACTATTTTAATTTATTATTTAAAGTTGATTTTGACTTTAAATTATATCATTAAATTATTTTATCAAATATAATTAATTTACTTAATTACTTAAATTAAATTATTAAGTTATTAAATTGATTTATCAAATAGTATTTAATATGTTAATTTAAAATGTATAGTATGATATATTATCAAATAGTATTTAATATATTAACTTAAAATGTATATTATTATTTGGGCATTCGTACAAATTTTACCAAAGTGCCTTTTTCTGTTTTAATTTTAGTTTTTTTAAAATTAAAAATCATTACCTTAAAAAAGTAATTTACTGAACTCTTAATTTTAATGGAAAGACTTTTTGACATGCTCTTCATATTATATATGTTACAAAAAGCTTTTTCTAATAGAACATTTGACCCTAACACAGCTGGGGGCAAAACAGAAATTTCATTACTAGCCAGATCTTTATCAGCGTAAATAGTGACTACAAAATATCTTTCCTTGCAAGTATCTTATCCCACGTCCACAGACTACACACCTCCTTCTCACATTTTCTCGAGAAAGAAAAGGAAAATATGCCTTCAACATGCCTCCCTCTGTACACTCCCACATCTTCAATCATAAGAACCTCCACCCCAAGATCTGCCGGCTTGACTTTCCACCACGCCACCACTCTCAGAAAGTTGCATGGCAATAATTCAATAACGTGCAAAGCTTCATCGTCGTCATCATCATCTTCATTATCTTCTTTAGTAGATTTTGATCTCTATGATCTTCTGGGAATTGAGAGTTCTTCGGATCAGAGGCAGATAAAGATGGCGTACCGGAAGCTGCAGAAGCGGTGCCACCCAGATATCGCCGGTCCGGCCGGCCACGACATGGCCATCATTCTCAATGAAGTCTACTCGGTCCTCTCTGATCCAAATTTACGTTTAGCTTATGATAAGGTTAGCCATGGCCTGTGGCTTCTCAAATTTTCCTTAATTTTTTTTTTTTTAGCCATGGTGCTAGGGGCGTTTTTGACATATTATTTGTTATGTCCTTCATCATCAACGATTCATATATTTTATTTATTGATTTATTTAATTAATGGAAATTAAGCCCAAGAATCCTAATAAAACAAATTCTTTTGTGGTTTTTGAAGTTCATTGTAGTGTAGATTTGCAAAATTGGAGGTGGAAGTCATGTGACATAAAATTACTTAACTTGGGTGCAAAAATAAATGATTTAAAAATTGATGGAAATGGTGCAGGAACAAGCTAAGATTGCAGGGCTGAGAGGGTACACAGGGAAGCCTTTGTATTCAGTATGGTATGGATCAGAAAGTGAAGAGAGAGCAGTGTTTGTGGATGAAGTCAAGTGTGTTGGCTGCTTGAAATGTGCCTTATTTGCTGAAAAAACTTTTGCCATTGAATCTGTTTATGGAAGAGCCAGGGTTGTCGCACAGTGGGCTGATCCTGAGTACAAAATCCAACAAGCTATAGATGCCTGCCCGGTCGATTGCATTTCGTAAGGAGTTTTCCTTTTTTTTTTGTTTTATTTTTCTTCAAATATCTAAGCATCCCACCTATTTCATTTTGCTTAAATTACAAAACTATCACTGTATTTTCACTCATGTTACAATTTAGTTCTGATATAACATTTTTTTTTGAAGGATTTTTGGTTTCTTATGAATGAAAATTGTTGTTAATGTGTTTAATTATATGAGCCTAGGTTTATAGTTGCGACCATACCTCACAGCCACAAGAAATAAAATTGTGACTATAAGAGTTAAGTGCGAATAAAATACACCGCCGCAAAGTGTGGCCATGGGGCTGCAACCAAATCCTATATAAATGTTAAAACTTGTTACAAAGTATGTAATGCATCTTGATTATCTAAAATGCATGTAAATTGACTTGATGACTTGACAAGACACTTCTTTTTATTTAATGAAGCTACTCGAGGTCAATCGTATGTTATATTTGAGATACTATAGATGTATGCCCTATCGATCATATGCATAACATAAATATTTTTCTTCATTTGCTCGAGTATAATGCAACTTAGATGTTTTGATAAATTTATGTGAAGGTGAAAATTTGTTAGAGTATGTACTTAAATCTTGGTTGTCTAAAAAATATGATAATGCATCCGAATATTTCTTTTTATTGCTTAGGACTTCTCATAAGTTAGTCTTTTACACATATATGAAATGATAGCTAGCATGTTTTCTTGAGGTTTAAGCATATGCAGTGGCAGAACTAGCAAACGGTTTTAGTTGGGCAATATGTAACTTTTTATTTCAGGGGGGCAAAAATTGAATAAAAAACATTTATAGTCTAGTGATAATAAAGAAATTCCCCTTCTATCTATATTAAGGGGTTCAAATCCCCTTAATATAACCAGTAATCTAATACATGATCGAAGTCCTTTCTTTTCTTAAAGGTCTCAAAACAATCAGGGCACAGGCAAATGGTATCTTTGTATTTCCCTGGCATCCAATCGAGGGACTAGTCCACCCAAATTGAAAGAAAAACAAACACACACAAAAAAAAAATAAAAAAAAAAATAAAAAGAGAAGAAAAAGACAGGATACCTTTTAACATTAAAATGAGCGATGATATAATAAATGATATTAAGAAATAATTAAGATGATCTTGGGACATGGATCTTTTTTTCCAGAGGATTTACCTTCATTTATGTACTTTTCTTCCCCCTTTTTCCGCTGTACTAAACACAGGATGGTTGAGAGGTCGAACCTCGCTGCTTTGGAATTTCTAATGTCAAAGCAGCCGCGTGGCAGTGTAAGAATGAGCGCAGGCAATGCAGTGGGTGCATGCGTCTCCAACATTTTTGTAGATGTAAAAAAATTCCAAACTAGATTTCACGATGCCATGGACAAAGCTTCCACACATGGCTCCAAGGTATGCACATCTTGACTGATACCATGGCATCTTGTTTTTTTGAAGTTGTTCGAAATAATTATAATCGATTTCGTTTTGAAATAATGAATGAAGAAAACTGATTAATACATGCGTATATGCGAAAATGGTGACCAAATTTTTGTATCATTGATGCATTGTCATTTCTAACTTCGACAAGCTACGTTTCAGGAGAAAGATGACCAAAGAGAAGCAAGGATCTCAGCCATTCAAACGATCAGATCAATCACAAATTGGTTGTATTGGCAAGCACCCACTGGAGGATCAGACTCTGGCCAAAGTCTTATACGTGTTGCTGGAAGATTGTCAGGACCAAACATTAACAAGCTACGGGACGCAGCTGCTGCTAGGAAACAAGCCAGGGAGAGCACAGAAGCAAGAAGCCGGACCAGGCCAAGTTACATATATGATGCTGAATACTGGATTCCATCAACTCTTGCTCTTCCTGCCACAAACCAGAACAACGATTTGGCCTCCAAAGCTGCATCATCAGAGTCTTCACCACCTAGTAAACAATGGAAAGGAAAAAGCGAAAAAGATCATGGAGTCAGCAAAAACAATAGGAGGAGTTCCACTATATGGCAAATTCCCTTAGCAACAGCAACAATTGCAGCTGTTGTAGTGAGATTCCAATTGGGAGAAGGAGCTGTTGGCGAATTGAAAGAGCATATAGGCGGCTCATTAGCGTTGTATATTGTTAATAGCTCTTGGTTACAGGTTGTCCTAGCTGGGGTTACGTGGTATCTCATTGGAACCTATATGGTGGAACTATTAGAAGTGATTAGAAACAGGGACAAGGTGTAGGAAAAATTTGGAAGACAGGCACTTCAGAACAATGGTAAACAAAGTTAATTGATACACCAGCATTGTTATTGAATGTTGTACGCTAATTATTTGGGCACAGGTTTGGCTCAACACCTCAATTGGCAACTCACTAGCTATGTTACTGCTCTCAATACAAATATGTATGGCTGCATTGTTCTTTGGTTTGAGAGTGCAAGAACACTGATATAACTCATTTTGTTGTTAGATCTATTCATGTTGCTTAGCATTATGTCATGACCTCGTATCATGTCAGCCTTAATTTAATGACCTCATATCTTGGTCCTCTTCAATGTTTATCAAACTAAACACATAAACAATTATATAAAGAGACAATTGATTATAGGAGAAAAATTAATAAAAGAAAGCTAGGTTAAGTTTGGTTTGAAAAATATTTTCTACTTTTTATTTTTTATTTTCATTTTTTGAAAATAGTTTTCTTGGGTCCAAGATTTTTTCTTATCAAGTTTTGATGATAACCTTGACCTCCATTCTTCAAAAACCTTATTTATACTAGGGATTCTGGATTGCTCCATTCCCTAATTCTAGATCTCGTAGGGTATATACATCTATCCCTAAGGTTCTCTAGATCTATCGTAATGAAAATATATGATATAAAAAACTATTATAGAATAAAGATCTAGAGATAGAAAGCTTAAACCTACGATTTGGATGTTCCTAAGTCAAATCTAATCCAAAGAAGATGTCGTAGGCATAGTAGAACTTGCCTACATAACGATCTTCTACTCGATCTCTCCCATGGATCCTAGTATGAGAGAATGATGAGTTTTTCTCTATCTAGAGGGTGGTTAGGGTTCCTCTAGTTGGAATTTAAAAAAAAAATTAGGACATTGAGTTTTGTTTGTATGTTGGCAATTTTGTTCATTTTAATCTTTGGGCATAGAACTTCTTTTAGATAATGACTTACTTTCTATTGAATATCAAGGGTTGCTGTTTGTCCAACTGAGAAGTCACAGGTATGTTTAAAAAGGTTTAGCTTGTGACAAGTTAAACTTCTAAAAGGTATAAACAGAAACACTACTTTAGGTATAAAAAAGTCTAGGAGGGATGATTGGTCTTGGTCATCAGGATAAAATCCCCATGGAGAGTGAACTAGTGTGCATACATATTAAACAAGGCCAATAGTGAATCATGACATGGGTTATGAGGTATTCATGATTTACCTAGAAACTATATTGTATGAACTCAATCTCAACCTTGAGAGAATACTAAACCTGTGATGAAGTCAATAAGAGGCTTTGACTTATGAGTGAGATCCTCAAGCAGTCATATATTCCCTACATATTAGGTCACTATTGATGGAGAATAGTGGCAACAGGTATTCTCAGTAGAGGTATATATCATGGTATCTCATGGGATTAATATTATGTGTCCTTTTAGGTGATACTAAGGACTTGTGATCATGAAATCTGTGGTCGTAATAATTCTTTAAGCGAAATTTGACACATATACTTATGTGAGTTAAAGTTTGCCATTTTAATTACATTATAAGAGGATTTGTAACTAAAGAATTGGAGAAGTAATCTTAAAAGGTTGATAACATATACCTTATAAATTACTAACGTCACCAAGGTTTACATTGGATCATGTGTATGGTCTTCTTGGGTTAGGCTAATTAATTAATTGAAGTCTAATAGAGCTAATTAAATAATTAAGACCCGAGTGAGTTAGATTAAGTGACATAAGCCCAAGTTGGACTCAAGTTGGTTAAGCTTACAAGGAAGCCTATATAAAAACCTCTTTAAGGGTTTAGGGCTTCAATCTTCCATTATTTTTTAGGGATTCTAGAGAGGAAATCTTAGCATCTCCCTTTAGAGAGAAAACCACCCTTTTTTTGAGTCAAGAATCATGAAAAGAGTGATCGGGTGAAAGATTGTTAGGTTTATGAGGTTTGTGACACCTATAAAGTTTCTTTATCGGATTGAATTTGATTTAGGAACATCTAGATCATATCTATGATACCTAAACTCTCTAGATCTATGTTTCCAATGGTTTTTATTGCCATATTTTTCTACTGTATTAGATTTAGAGAACTTTTAAGACTAGGGGCATGCACCCTAAGCGATCCAAGGCTGGGAATGGAGAGATCCAAGGGTTCCCAACAACATACATCCTAATTGGTCGAAGATAGGAAATGGAGTAATTTGGATATTCTTATCATTTTCTAATAATAAAAAACAATTCATTACATAAACTAGATATCTAGTAAAGTTTTGAAAATCATTTTTAAATATTTTAAAAAATTATTTGAAGTAATTTCTATAAAATCACTTAATAATTATTTTTCCAAAAATATTTTTTTTCACTATATAAAATATTACCAAAAATATTATCAAAATCATTTTTTTTAAAGAGGCCATTTATGAGTAATTCTAGTTAAAACACATTTATTCTATAATACTTTTACTTGTAGCACTTTCATTAGAAATCTTTTTAAAGAGCATGGATAATTCTTTTCATTGTATTTTTATGTTATGTTAAAAAAATGAATTTATGAAAAATCACTTATATCCATGAATAATTGTTGGGATTGATCTAAAAGTAACACATGACATAACAAAGTTAGACTTAACCTTCCCCTTGGTATCCTTTTGATGTATTGACATTAATTTTCGCATTTATTCCATGTCTCTTACATTGTACATAACTTGGGTGCATTAGGAGTTGTACAGAAGATATAAGTCGTGTGTTCCTTGCAAGTAGATAAGTTGTTTACAATTAGTTCATGGATTTGGGCAATCCAATGGAAATTGTAGTGTACCACCTCTGAGAAAACAAAGGCTATGCATAGTTAAGAAAAACACCCAAAAGAGGAGGGGGGGGGGGGGGGGTGAATTGGGTTTTTAAAATCTTTTCAATCACAACAAATTTAAACAAAATATAAGCAAAGTAAAGAGATAGAGTTTAGAGAATTCAAACTTGGGTTTATAGTGGTTTGGCACTTCCTTGCCTACGTCCACTCTCCTCAACCTCCTAACCGAGTGAGGGTTCCACTAACTTGAAGCTCCAACCAAGCTTCCAATCTTCTTACACTTGGATTCCGGCTCCAATGGGCTCTTACACAACCTCTTCAAGATTCAACCCTCTTGAAGGCTTTAACACTCAGATTGTTACAAGATATAATCACTCAACCTAGCTTAAGGATGACTCAAATACAAGACAAAGCTAGGATGACAAACAAGAGTAAGAGTGCACTAAAGGATATGCGTGGTAATTTTATGCATTATGAAAGAAATGAGAGTTTTTTTATCAAGAACAGGTAGATAGGCTTTGAATGCAAGTGTTCTCTACTTAATAAATGAAGTGGAGCTCTCAATTTATAGGTTTCTAAGCTCGGGAGTCAAAAACAGCAAAAGGTAACCTCGTCCGGTCGAGCTAGGGGTTGACCGGTTCACTAGCTATTGGAGCATTTAATGCATGACAGGTTACCGTTGCCTCAACCGGACCTCGACCGGTAAGGGAATCACCTCGACCGGGAAGAGAAGGCTATTGGGAGAGAGAGAAGGTTTTTGACCTTCCTCGACCGGACGACCACAATTGGTCGACCGGTTCCTCAACCGGTTGACTGGTTGGCCATAGCCTCGACCGATTGAGCCTTTTTGGCCCCGAAAACCTATTTTTTTGATTCTTTTCTTTTCTAACACTTTGGCAAGGTCTTTAGGTAAATTATTAACCCAATTTTGAAATATTTTGCCTAAGGTACATTAGTTAAAAACTCGGGTTTGAATGAAATCAGCGTTTTAGAGAATAAACCAAGTTTTCAAAGATGCATGAAACATGTGAAAATCCTAAGTGCACTCATGCATTCATCTTACATTAGTTTCCTATGATCACAAGTCTTCCAAGCGTCTCGATCTTGTATCCATTTGGTCATTTGATGAATTTTCGCGTTTATACCTGAGATTTTTAAACATTAAACCAATTAGTCACTTAACCATGGTTTGTTATCATCAAAACCCGATTAGGAGAACCCTTAGGCTAACAATCTCCCCCTTTTTGATGATGATAAACCTTGGTTATCTAGGAGAGAAAAAAAATCTCCCCCTCAAACCAATCATGGATCAATCAAATGATTTTTAATAGGAAGCAATGTAAAACACGAAAAATGAACAGTGGATCATAAAAATATCATAACATATATATATAGAAACCTCACATGTACAACAAGATAGATGTGACAATGATAACAATGACATGCATGAGGGTCTCCTAGATCCTATAGATCCTATAAATTTCTCCCTCTTTGGCAACATAAAAAAGAAACAGAGGGGGATGTCTAGATAGTCTCAAGGCTGAGGGGGTGGAGGAGGAAACACAGAGTGGAGGTATGCCATCATTTCCTCATGCTGACTCGCTTGACGACTCTCAATACGATCAATGCTTTGCTGGAGATGCTCGAATGTAGCCTGTTGCTGATCCATACGCTTCTTTATGCGCTCAAATCGCTATTGGAAGTGATCAAATCGAGAGACGACTCCAGTCTGATACTGATCCATGTGCTCCTCCATAGAGTAGAAGCGAGAGTCATGGACTAAGGCAAGCTCCTCTATACGAGTCCCAAGGGAGCTGATCTGAGCGGAGACATCCATCCAAGGCGCATGATCAGGAACGTGAGGTGCCTGAGATGGTAGCTCGGTAAATGATGGTTGAGATGATGGTCCTGCTGTGAAATTCGGCTCAGTCATCATAGGCTCTGAGAAGGTAGCCTCAACATGAATGCCCTTTGATTGAGGTGGAGGCGGAATGTCTAGCTCGGGCCCTCTCTGCTCAAAGTCCCTCTGAGGGTCTAACCCATCCTCCATCTCTCTGATCTCGGCCTACTCCTCTGCTTTGGGATGCATCTGATCCTGTCCCCAGGCCTGTCGCTTAGCTTTCCTAACCCAGGAGCCATCGGGAGCTTTCTCGAACTTCATACGCCCCAAAGACTGCTCATCATACGTGCCATAGCTGGTGGGGGCCTCGAAATCCGTCTTTCTACTCAAGTTGACCTCGGCATCCTTAAATACTCGGGTGAGGAAGTGGCCATAGGGGAGTACTCGTGTCGTGCTCTCAATGCAGGAGATCATATTCATCATCATCAGATATCCACGTGAATCCGTCCTCGGTGAGGATCGAGTTAACAATAAATGCCTCAAGGTAGGAGACCTCGTCGCGATATCCTCCTCGTGGCAATAAAATAGAGCAGATCATGTGGTGAAGGACTCAGTTGGTCACGGTCAGACTGTGAGCCGATGGTTTCCCATCCCTTAGGGATCGGCGAGTTTGCACAACCTCTGAATAGCCTCTCTAGGCTCGAATCCCGGCACAGTGGGCCACGCCTTGACCTCATACACTCGAAGTCCAACTGAAGGGATGTCGAGAATGTGACAGATACTCTCGGGACTCAATCTGATCTCAACTTCTCTCACAGTGGATAATAAAGGTCCTCCAAGCCCGTAGGTCGCCCGGGAATAAAAAGCCCGCACCAAAGTCGGGAAGATCGGCTCAGAAATTGTCACAACTGGAAACCATCCCATCCGTCTGAATAGCTCCTCAAACCCAAAGTGCTGAAGTTGGGAGAAATTGACACTTCTCCTTGGGACGACTTTCCTCTAGGCAAATTTTTGCTTGTAGTGTTGATAGTCTTCATTCGAACTGAAGAGTGCCGTGTCATACCTCGCCTTTCGGCGAGCCTCCATCTGCTCGGGCTAAAATGGCTCAGCAGGGCGCTTGCCCTGAGCCCTAGAGGTGCCCGTCTCTCGCCTTGGTGCCATCCAATGAACGGAAAAGAGAAGGAGGAGTCCAAAAAGAGAGAATGAAATGGAACGAGAAGGAGTAATCACAAATCCGAAGCCCTAGGCGCACGGAGATGAAGCTGAACCAACCCTGAGGCGTGCGGTGTAGAGAAGAAACACTCCCAAAAGCTGAAACCCTGGGTTTCAAATCAAAACCCTAACCTCAAGGCGTCCCAAAATCAAGTCCACATCCTGCAATCGGTCCAAAATGGTCTTCTGGAAGCAAGGATATGAAGGGGCGGCAAGCTATAGAGGAGAAAAGGTGAGAAATGAAGCGCGCGTGCGTGGGAGGGGGGGGGGGTGTTTAAATTCCCAACCCCGACGAACCGGTCGACCGCCTGGTCAAGGGTCAACGGTCATATTCAACGGTCAATTTTTCCAAATTTTGTTGCTTTTTCTTGTCTCGTGATCCCCCCTGTCCTTTTCAGTTGAAACCCCCAATTTTTTATGTCCAATGCCACGGGAATTTTGATTTTTGGTCAAAATTTGACCTCTTTCCTAGGATTATTTCTATATGATGCATATGATATGGATTTCACGCAATCATAGGGTATATTCAATCAAGAATTCATCAAGCAATCATTTGATCATAAAGAAATCACCCCTAGTTGCCTTCTAATATCAACAAATTGCTCTTCACTTAAGGGTTTTGTAAAAATTATCGGCAAGTTAATCTTTTGTGCTTACAAATTCAAGTGTAATGTCACCCTTTTGTGCATGGTCTCTAAAAATATGATGTCTTATCTCTATATGCTTAGTCCTAGAGTATAGTACCGGATTTTTTGAAATGTTTATGGCACTAGTGTTATCACATTTTATAGGAACATGCTCAAAAATCAAATTGAAATCACTAAGTGTTTGTTTCATCCAAAGGATTTGTGCACAACATAAACCGGTTGCTATGTATTCGGCTTCCGCCGTAGACAAAACTACCGAATTTTGCTTCTTACTATGCCATGAAACAAGTGAGTGTCCTAGGAAATGACAAGTGCCACTAGTGCTTTTCCTCTCAACTTTACAACCGGCAAAGTCGACATCCGAGTATCCAATTAATTCAAAGTTATCACCCTTAGAATACCATAGGCCTATGTCCATAGTCCCTTTTAAATATCTAAGAATTTGTTTTACAGCACTTAAATGAGATTCCTTAGGACAAGATTGAAATCTAGCACACAAGCATACACTATACATGATGTCAGGTCTACTAGCGGTCAAATATAGCAAAGAACCTATCATGCCTCTATACATAGTTGAGTTGATGGGCTTACCTTTCTCAGCCATGTCAAGCTTGATGGATGAACTCATTAGAGTCTTCATTATTTTAGCTTCCTCCATATTGAACCTTTTGAGGAGATCTCTTATATGCTTTGCTTGATTGATGAAGGTTCCTTCCTTTAGTTGCTTGATTTGAAGTCCAAGGAAGAAGTTAAGTTCTCTCATCATGCTCATTTCAAACTCACTATGCATGCATTTAGAGAATTATTCACAAAGAGAGACATTAGTAGCTCCAAAAATGATATCATCAACGTATATTTGTACTAAGAGCATGTCATTTTCTTTGGTTTTTATGAAAAGAGTTGTGTCAATTTTTCCCATTTTAAAACCCTTTTTCAAAAGAAATTTACTCAATCTTTCATACCATGCTCTAGGTGCTTGTTTTAAACCATAAAGTGCCTTTTTAAGTCTAAAAACATGATTAGGAAAGTTAACACTTTGAAAACTGGGTGGTTGTTCAACATATACCTCTTCATTTATAAAGCCATTTAAGAAGACACTTTTCACATCCATTTGATATAAAACAAAGTCTTTAAAACATGCAAAGGCAAGTAGCATCCTAATGGCTTCCAATCTAGCTACGGGAGCAAAGGTTTCTTCATAATCTATCCATTCTTCTTGATTAAAACCTTGGGCTACCAATCATGCTTTGTTCCTTATAATTATTGATTCGTTCCCAATTGGTGTCTCAGCTGATTCATGTCCAACTCGTGCTCCTTGACTGAGGGAGTGATCAACAAAATTTATAACCTATATCACCATGTATTAGGATAGCTTTAGCTAATATAGCATAGTGGCTCTATGATCGTTCACTGGGAAGGGTTTTCAACTCACAACTGATACCAATTCAAAGTTAAATTGGTGTTTTTTCATTTCAAGGTTAGCTTAAGAAATAAAACACAAACTTTGGTTAAACGAAGTTTTTGTTTCAAACTAACTAAAAAGAAAGTAATGGAAATTACTTATGAAGAAAAACATTCCTTGGAGGTTTGGGTTCACAGGAGAGGTTCCTTATGTAAAAACAGAGCTCCGGTCATTTGGTTCATTTCCTCGCATTAGAGAATTAACATATAGTCAATTTTCTAACCGGTGTTGTACATATGTAACCTTTAAATGGATTTCAGCTCTAATTCCTTCTCACTGATGCAACTTGCAATGGCTCGTGCCTCTCACCTAGCATTTGCCATTCAAGGTGATCTTTAACTTTGGACTTCCCTTCTCAAGCTCGCAAGAGATAACTAATGGATGTCTCCTTGGAGTCCAAAAGCTTACCAAGTGTTGGCAATTCTAGAAAATCCTACCTTCAAGTCACTTCCCAAAAGCTCGCAAGAGGTAAACTAGTGCATCTCCATGGACGGAGATCACTTGCCTTACCAGGTGTTCACTCAAGTGAATTGAAGGTGTTTTAAGTTAACTAAAAACATAGAAATCATTAAAGGAACACACTTTCTCTTCATTAATGGCTGAAACCACAAAGCTATAAATTCTTGCACTTGGAACCTTCCCGGCAACCTTAGCTCCAAGGAACTAAAAGTCTAGCCACTCATTCTCTGAGGAAACTTCCTCAGAGCTTGTTTGGCTAGTAAGAAAAAGAATGAGAAAACAAAAATATAGGAAAAACAGAGCAAGTGCTCTGTAAAATATATTTCTTGCAAAATTGTACAAAGGATGCGTCTGAGAACAAGCTCTCTTCGATACATTTCTTAAAGAAAATTACAAACTATATATAAGAGGTTATTTCACCCTTTTCCTTGCTTAAAGACTAAGGAATCATATGATAGGTGGATTACAAGGAGAGTTTGGGGATTTAGACAACAAATATCTAAAGCAAAATATCTCAAAAAGTCGGTCGGAAATATCAGGAAGCTTCAGGAGAAATTCCGTTGCACTGTATACTGAGAGAAAAACTCTCCGGGTAAGTGCTATCAGAGGATCCGGACATGTCTGACCGGGGAAGTTGAAACGTCATCCTCTCCCATCCGGCTGTGAGATATCAGGATGTGAAATATCCGATCAAAGGATCCAGACATGTCTGACCAGGGAAGTTGAAACGTCCTCCTCTCCCATTCGGCTGTGAGATATCCGGATGTGAAATGTCGGCGGACGGAATTCCGGATGTTAAATATCCGGAGAAGGTGGAAAGTCGGTCGGATAGAATTCCTCCCTTGGTGGAATGAGCTATGTTGCGTGTCGCTATTTGGATCAACTCCATCCGGATTCCCTAAGAGGACATGTGGCGTGCATTGCTATCCGGAACAACTCCATCCGGATTCCCTCAGGGAGAAGCACACAGCACTCGTGAACATCACACTCCAGATGATAGCATATCCTATCCGGATATGTTGTTCGGATTATTGACTAATGTGAGCAAGCCTTGCTACGTCATTCCGCCAGCCTGCCACACCCCATATTCCGCCGCCCTCTGATGGTGTGTCCGGACGCCCTGTCCGGACATCTTTTGCCATGGATTCCAAAGAACTCTCCTCAATCTCGGATTGCTTTGGTGATCAAAAAAGCTATCAAAACACCAAAACTTAACACAATTTGATTAGAATAGATTGCAAGGGTCCTTAATATGTTAATTGGGTTAAAAGGTGATAACTACTACTCAAAAGTGTTTAAAAGAGTTAATTATAAGCTATGAAATAACACTTTTTGAGTAGTAATCAATTATGCCATTTTCATCCATTTTGTTTCTAAAGACCCATCTAGTTCCAATAACACTTTGATTTTGAGGTCTTGACACTAATTCCCATACTTCACTTCTTTCAAATTGGTTTAACTCTTCTTGCATGGCAATCATCCAATTTTCATCAACTAGAGCATTTTTTATATTTTTAGGTTCAATTTGAGAGATAAAAGCAAGATTATTGCAAATATTTCTAAGGGATGATCTAGTTCTTACCCCACTAGATGGATTACCTATAATTTGATCTTGTGGGTGGTTGATGACAAACTTCCAATCTTTAGGGAGGTATTGGCTTGATTCACCTTGCACTTGTTGAGGAGGAGGTAGTGCCAAAGGTGATTCTTCTTTCTTGGGATCTTCTACAACTTCTTTTTGTTGCCTTCTATCTTCAATTTGTAATTTTCCCATGGAGGTCTCCAAGCCTAAATCATCATCAAAGCTCTCTCTTTCTTAGAGAGAATTGTTAGATTCATAAAAAATAACATGGATGGACTCCTCAACAACCATGGTTCTTTTGTTAAAAACTCTAAAGGCTTTACTTGAAGTTGAGTAACCAAGAAAAATTCCAACATCCGATTTTGCATCAAATTTTCCAAGATTGTCTTTGGTGTTTAATATAAAGCATTTGCACCCAAAGACTTTGAAATAGCTAATGTTGGGTTTCTTGTTTTTCCAAAGCTCATAGGGAGTTTTCTTAACAATAGGCCTTAATAAAATTCTATTTAAAACATAACAAGAAGTGTTAACCGCTTCGGCCCAAAAGTATTTTGGTAAATTGTTTTCATTTAGCATGGTTCTAGCCATTTCTTGAAGAGTTCTATTTTTCCTTTCAACTACCCCATTTTGTTGAGGAGTTCTAGGAGCCGAAAAATTGTGGTTAATACCATGCTCATTGCAATAGTCTTCAAAATCAATATTTTCAAATTCTCTCCCATGATCACTTCTTATACAAGTAATTGTAAAACCTTTTTCATTTTGAACCTTGTTACAAAACTTTGAAAACTCATAAAAGGTTTCATTTTTTTGACTTAAAAATAAAACCCAAGTGTATCTAGAGAAGTCATCCACAATAACAAAAGCATAAGATTTTCCTCCAAGGCTTGGTGTCCTAGAGGGACCAAATAAATCCATATGCAACAATTCAAGAGGCCTAGTTGTTGAAATGAAATTTTTGTTTTTAAAAGAGTTTTTGATTTGCTTTCCCATTTGACAAGCTTCACAAACTTTGTCTTTTTGAAAATTTATTTTGGGAAGGCCTCTAACAAGTTCATCTTTGTTGAGTTGGGAAATGAGGTCCATGTTAGCATGTCCCAACCTCCTATGCCACAACCAACTTTGATCATGCATGCTTGAAAAGCATCTATCATGGCCATCATATTTTGAAATATTTATTGCATAAACATTATCACATTTATGGCCCATGAAGATGGTTTTATTATTTTGAATATCTTTGATGATGCAATGAGATGCTTAAAAACCACTTTAAAACCTTTGTCACAAAGTTGACTTATGCTCAAAAGATTATGTTTTAAACCATCAACTAATAAAACACTTTCAATAAGAGAGGATGTGCCATTACCAATGTTGCCTTGACCAATGATCCTTCCTTTTCAATTGTCTCCAAAGGTAACGTATCCTCCTTTTCTCTTTGTAAGGAAAGCAAACTTTGATTCATTCCCGGTCATGTGTCTTGAGTATCCACTATCCAAGAACCACTTATCCTTCTTTGATCCCTACAAAATAAAATTTAAGTTGATTTAGGTACCCATATCTTTTTGGGTCCTTGAGGGTTAGTGACCTTGAATTTTTCAACCCAAACCTTTTTAGCTTTAGCATTTGAATTCTTTTGAGAATCATTTCCTAAGGGACATGTACTACTAATGTGCCCTCCTCTTCCACAAAAGTTGCAAGTGGTAGAAGGACTTACACTTGCGGATTCTTTTACAAAGTAGTTTTTAAAATACTTTTGATTTTTTGAATATTTGAATCCTAGCCCTTATTTGTCAAAAACACATTTTTGGCTAGTTAAGATCATTTCAAAAGATTTTTGTCCACAAGAGAAAATTGAAAGAGAGGAGGTTAACCATTCATTTTTCTTTTTCAAAATCTCATTTTTACTCCTCAAAATCTCATTTTCTTTTTCAAGATGAGTTTTAGATATTTCAACAATTGAAAATTTTTCTTTCACTTCTTCAAGTTCCTTTTCAAGTTCTTGAATTTTCTTTTTAAGAGAATTATTTTTCAAACTAAGTTTTTCAAAATCCTCATATAATTCTTCAAAAACATCATGCATATCTTCATCACTAAAGTTAGAGTTTACCTCATCAAGATCATCTATTGCCATGAAGCACATGTTTGCCACTTCCTTCTCATTTTCTTCTTCGGAGGATTCTTCACTTTCACTCCAAGTGGCCATCATTGCCTTCTTCATTCTTCTCTTGGCTTCACTCTTGTAGAGAGGACAATCATATTTGATGTGTCCCGGTTTTTTGCACTTGAAGCATGTTAAATCTCTTTTCTCTTCCCATTTCTCCTTGTCACCATGAGATAAAGATTCCTTTTTAGAAGGATCCCTTCTAGAGGTGAATTTCCTTCCTCTAAACCTTTCACCTCTCATATATTTGTTGAGCTTTCTTGTGATGAAGGCTAGATCATCATATTCATCACTTGACTTTTCTTTTTCAACATCTTCTTCTTCCTTGGTTGTAGCTTTGAGGGCTATGCTCTTCTTTTTGTCTTCACCCTCTTGTAGCTTCTTTGTCCAATTGATCTCATATGTCATTAATGACCCTATGAGCTCTTCCATAGGTAGCTTAGTCAAGTCTTTTGCTTCTTGAATTGCGGTGACCTTGGTATGCCACTTTGATGGGAGAGACCTCAATATCTTCATCACCTTCTCGGATTCTTTGTAGGTTTTTCCCAAAGCTTCAAGACCATTGACAATGTCGGTGAACTTAGTAATCATTTCAACAATAGTCTGAGTTTCTTTCATTGAATGCAATTCATAGTTATGAACAAGTAAATTGATTTTGACTCTTTCACTTGATTAGTTCTTTCATGAGTTATTTCAAGCAACCTCCAAATTTCTTTAGCCGATTTGCATTGACATATTCTATTATATTCATTTCTATCCATAGCACATTGCAAAGTAAAAACGACTTTAGCATTTAATTGAAAGTTTCTTCTATCAAGCTCATTCCATTCTTGCTTGGGTTTTGGAACCAAAACTCCATCAACTAGTTTAGTGGGAAAAGTTGGGCCATCTTCAATGACATTCCATACATCTAAATAAGTAGATTGCAAATACCAACTCATTCTAGTTTTCTAATAGGGATAGTCGGTTCCCGTAAAGAATGGAGCTCTATGTTTTGAAAAATTTTCAGCTTGGGATAAGCTTGATGGAATAGCCATTTCCTCTTAGATGATTAAGTCTTAAAAAAAGAGGTCTAGCTCTGATACCAATTGAGAAAACAAAGGCTATGCTTAGTTAAGAAAAATACCTAAAAAGAAAGAGGGGGGGGGGGGGGGGGGGGTGAATTGGGTTTTTAAAATATTTTCAATCACAACAAATTTAAACAAAATATAAGTAAAGTAAAGAGATAGAGTTTAAAGTATTCAAACTCGGGTTTATAATGGTTCAGCACTTCCTTGCCTACGTCCACTCTCCTCAACCTCCTAACCGAGTGAGGGTTCCACTAACTTGAAGCTTCAACCAAACTTCCAATCTTCTTACACTTGGATTCCGGCTCCAATGGGCTCTTACACAACCTCTTCAAGATTCAACCCTCTTGAAGGCTTTAACACTTAGATTGTTACAAGATATAATTACTCAACCTAGCTTAAGGATGGCTCAAATACAAGACAAAGCTAGGATGACAAACAAGAGTGCACTAAAGGATATGCAAGTGGTGATTTAATGCACTATGAAAGAAATGAGAGCTTTTTGATCAAGAAAAGGTAAGTAGGCTTTGAATGCAAGTGTTTTATACTTAATAAATGAAGTGGGGCTCTCAATTTATAGGTTTCTAAGCTCGAGAGTCAAAAACAGCAAAAGGTAACCTTGTCCGGTCGAGCTAGGGGTCGGCCGGTTCACTAGCCGTTGGAGCATTTAATGCATGATAGGTTACCGTTGCCTCAATCGGACCTCGACCGATCCTCAATCGGACCTCGACCGGTAAGGGAATCACCTCGACCGGGAAGAGAAGGCTACTGGGAGAGAGAGAAGGTTTTTGATCTTCCTCGACCGGACAACCACAACTGGTCGACCGGTTCCTCAACCGATTTACCGGTTGGCCATAGCCTCGACCGGTTGAGCCTTTTTGGCCCCGAAAACCTATTTTTTTGATTCCTTTCTTTTCTAACACTTAGGCAAGGTCTTTAGGTAAATTATTAACCCAATTTTGAAATATTTTGCCTAAGGTACATTAGTTAAAAACTCGGGTTTGAATGAAATCAACGTTTTATAGAATAAACCGAGTTTTCAAAGATGTATGAAGCATGTGAAAATCCTAAGTGCACTCATGCATTCATCTTACATTAGTTTCCTATGATCACAAGTCTTCCAAGCGTCACGATCTTGTATCCATTCGGTCATTTGATGAATTTTCGTGTTTATACCTGAGATTCTTAAACATTAAACCAATTAGTCACTTAACCATGGTTTGTTATCATCAAAACTCGATTAGGAGACCCTTGTGCTAACAACCTTCTAATTGGAGGGATGACTTGTCTTGGTCATTAGGATATTTTCCCATGATGAGTGCACTAGTGAATGTAATGCACATTGGACATGACCTATTGTGAATCATGACGCAAGGTTATCAATTGTCATGATTCACCAAGTTACTATACTACATGGACTTTCAAACTTGAGAGGATATTGAACCTATGCCAAAATCAATAGGAGACTTTCACCTTTGGTTGAGACCCTAAAATAGTCATATATCCCTATGAATTGGGTCATTATTGATGGAGACTAGTGATAGCGGGTATTCTCAATATAGGCACCATGATATCTCATGGGATTGAGACAATGTGTCCCCTTAGGTGATCCAAAGGACATGTGATCATGAAATCTATGGCCATAGTAATTCCTTTAGTGAAATTTGACATATGCTCCTTGGAGCTAGGGTATGTTAGGTGATCACATAATAAGTGGGATCTGTAACTCAAAGATTTGAGAGGTAATCTTGATAGGTGATAACACTTCATTGTTAGATTACATACACCAATTCATGGGGAGTCTACACGCAATGGATAGTAGGTCATGAACTTGAGCATTTAGTGTCTTGTTGTTATTTATATAGGATACTGGAGTTTAATTGATGGGTCCCAATGGTTCCCATTTTGAGGGAGCCAATACTTCTATAGGTCCCAGTGGTCTCCACTCTGAACTCATATATCTTGTTGGCACGAATTATGAGGGTGAGATTGGCTCTAGGTTCACTTTTGTGCATAAGGATGTTTTGGTAATTATGCAAGGTTGCATAAGGGTAAGTGAACAAGGTCTCTCGATTGGGCTAATTGATTAATTAGTAGGCCCTATTGGGTTAATTAATCAACTAGGACCCATTTTGGGTTAGATTAAGTGATCCAAGTCCATATGGGCTCAAATCACTTAAGCTTAGTTAGAATCCTTATAAATACCCCCTATGGGTTAAGGTCTCTATAACTTTTGTCTTCAATCATTCAGAGAGAAAGCAAGCCATAACCTCCACCTTCCTTTCCTCTGCACCGGAAGCGTGTCAAGAACAAAGTTGAGTCATCGGACGGAAGATCGTGGGTTTACGAGACTTCCATCAACTTTAAGGTCGTCTTTAACACTTGGAATTTAAGGTTTGGGAACATTCAAATCTAAAGGTTAGTACTTTAGCCCTAAAAGATCAATTTTTTTAAAAAAATTGGTATTACTTCCATTGCTTAGATCTAAGATGCCAACAATAACTTCAAGTGATTCTTTGAATTTTTAAAAGTAATTTTGAAACTTCTAATTTTTGGAAGGAAAGACTTCCAATCATTAATAAGCCCTTCAAACCCTTTCAAAATCACTCCCATACATATTTTCAAGCAATTGTCCTTATAAAAGTTTTCAATGAAAGTGCTAAATTATATATATATATATATATATATATATATATTAACAATATTCACACTTCCAAATGGCTCCTTGGTGGCTGTGGACCTGTATTTTTATGTGCATCCCTACTCGACAAGAAGACAAGCTTTTTTATTGTGAAAAATTGACATTCTAAAACAAAGTTTGAGTCGTAACTTATTTTAATTAATTTATTTTTTAAAGGGAAAACAAAATAAGAAAGAAACCTTCTATGATTTTTTATTTGAGAAAAGGACAAGTCTACAAACCAAAAATGGATTTAGGAGTGCGATTACCTATAAGAAAGGTATGATGATAAGTCGTAGCACCCCTTTAAATCTATATACTTATGGTTTGTATTAAACGAATGAAGGGAATTATAGCAATTAATTAATCGAACATAGATACTGAGGAAAGTACATCAAAGCAATGGTAAAAACGAATTACACAAATATACATAATTAATACATGAGAAATACACAAAATGATTTATTAATAAGATTTTATTATTTCAAATATCATAATACAATTTTAAGAAATCTTGAAAGAATTTTTTTACATTAAAAGCCAAATTGATTATTCACAAAGCTTCCATTTATTTATCACAAGATTTAATTTTATTCACATTCAAATTTATTTTCAAAGAATTTTTCTTATTTTTATTAAAAGAATTTATTAAGTACAAGTTCATTTAAAGAGAGAAGTTTGAATTTGATTTTATTTACAAGAATTTTATTTATTTATTTATTGTTAGAAGAAGAATGAATTTTAATAATTTTATTTCCAAGGAAGTGTTTCAATTCAATTTTTGTTTAAAGACTTTTTTTAACAAATTATAAAAAGAAAATTTCAATTTTATTTTATTTACAAAGGAATTGATTTTTATTACTTTTATTGAAAAAAGAGTTTTGCAATTTTATTCAAAAATAAGTATAAATTAAGTTTCTATTTAGGAAAAAGTGATTTTACTAAGAAAAGGTTTTCACAAGTTCAATTGAAATATATTTTTTTTCAACGTTTTAAATAAATTTCCTAGTACTTTTATTTTTATTAAAAATATTTTTAGATGATTTTATTCTAAGAAAACTTTATGAAACTTATTTTTCTCAAAAGGGGAAAATTTTTTTGGGTTGTTTTGTTAATAATCAGGTTTCTAGATAGCTTAAAAAAAAAGAAGATAAACAATTTAATTTTATTAAAAAAAGGCCAATTTAAAGGAAAATATGACAACACAAATCATCATAACTAACTGAGCATCCAAAATACATTAACATACATAGACATGAATAGAAAAACTTAAGACAATATGTATACAAATAGAAAATTTAAAGAAAATTAATATCTTAACAAAAAATTTGCAATGAATAAAAAGTCTAAACTAATATATATGAATAGGATATTTACAATAAATAGAAAAACTCAAACAAAAATATTTATAAAACTAAGAATTCCAACAAGAAAATATAATCTAAATATTTAAAGAACTAAAAAAAAAACCAACAACATAATCAATTACCATTTTACATAACTAAGTAATATACAAAATGCTATCCCCCTATTGCCTAGGGTTTCGTGCACTTAAATACAACTTCCTGAAAATTCCATTATTCAATGAAATTTGGCCCTACACGTGGTACACATCACAACTCCCCCCAATTAACACCACCCATACAAAAATAAAACAAGGTATTGCCCATTATAAGTCAATACATTCCAAGAAAACAGGCCAAACTCAACATCTCAAAATACTAGGTCCAAAGCAAGCAAATAAAAAATAATAGTTGAATATCAAAGCCCAATTTCAAAATAAAATCAACATCAAGAGGCCCAAATAAATAAGTGTGCAAGACCAAACCTAAGTCCAATATTTTCAAAACTCAGAAATAATATCAAGAGCCTAATATCAATATAATTCAACCCAAACAAATCAACCCAAATTAATAAATAATTCAATGATAAGTATTGTAAAGAATGCTTACCCTTTTTGAAACCCATGGATGAAGATGAGTGGAGATAAACCAATGCGAGAGACAGTGGTGCAGACCGTGGACATGGGGCTACTCCATGAATGGCACGTGAGTGGAGGCAAATGGTGGTGCGTAGTGGAGCTATCTGCTATGGTGTGTGTATGTGGGCATGGGTAGTTTTGGGCAACTGCCAATAATGGTAGCAAAAAGGTACATCGGCAATGAGAAGCGGAAAAAGGGAGATGGAGAAAGAAGTTGTTGTGAAAGGGATAGGAGAGAGTGAAAAGGAAAAAGAAAGGTATAAGTGGAAAAAAGTGTAGTGGGTGAGAGGGATGGAAGAGAGAGAGAGAGAAAGAGAAGGATGAGAGGGTATGGTGTGTTTGTGGAAAGAGATGGCCGTGGAAGAGAGATGAGAGGAATAGGTATGTGTAGAAGAAGGAGATTAGAGAAAGAGAGGGGGTTAGAAAAAGTTGTTGGGCAATTTTTGTCCAAGCCATGAGCCCATATATTAGACTATTTTATATTAAGGTATTCCTTAAGCCCAAATATAGATATATAAATAACATTAGGTCTTTGGTATTATGAGAGAAGGGGATTTGATTGAGAAAAGGAAAGAAAATTAGGGTTGTTTTCTGGGCACTGTTCTAAGGCTTAAGGGTGAAGTTACAGGTTCCTTTCATCAATTTTTTGGGGAAGTCCCTGTGGTATGTTTTCTCCCTGATTTTTTTATGTTCATGTTTTTTGAGGTGATGAATTCCTATCTCAAGTATTGAAATATTTATATCTTTATATAAGTTTTCAAGGTGAAGATACCTGATGACTTAATTATTGTATCCCCATTTATTGAAGTGAAAGAAATTTCTTCATGGTTTTTTTTATCTCCATTTGGAGGGGTTTTCCACATTATATTTGGTGTCCTCTTTTTTTGGTTGAATGTCCTTGATTATCATTCTTGATTCTTGTTAGGTTGTTATTATTGTTGAGGGTGGTTATTATTGATGAGTGATGATTAGTATTGTAGAGGAATCTTTTAACCTTGGTAGGTGAATACTCTAGATCTCTCCCTTTATCTTCCTAACAAGTGGTATTGGCGCCTGGTTATAGGAACTCTTATTTTTGAAAGGGATAGAAATAAAAAAGAACTCAACCTCCATGATAAGACTTAACAATTCAAATTAGGCTATGAGGAAGTCCATGATGGAAGATTTTCTCACCATCAAAGATTTTTCAAATAGTTTTGAAGGTGAAAAAGTTAGACCCAAAGATATTTTTGATTTGGAATGAAATAAGATGAACAAAAATGCAATTGCCTATATTAGGCAATGCATTGACACATCCTCATGTCATCATGTGGCAAATGAAACAAATGCCTATAATCTTTGGAAAAAATTGGAATTGGTGTTTGAACAAAAAATTGTTGGGTTTAAAATTTTCTTATTAAAGAAGTTAGTGAACATAAAGTTAAAGGAAGGAACACTAATGATAGATCACTTGAATACTTTTCAGAGCATTATTAATAAGTTAGCTACAATGAAAATGGTTATAGATGATGAGATGCAAGCATTGTTGTTGTTGTGTTCATTGCCAAACAGCTAGGAAACTTTTGTTGTGACTATTAGCAACTCTAATCCAAATGGTGCATTGTCTATGGAGCTTGTGAAGGGAAATTTGTTCAATGAAGAGACAAGAAGGAAAGTTTATGAGACAAAAAATGCACAAGCCTCATAATAGAAAGCAGAGAAAGAAACAAGAATATAAGACATAAAGGTCATGACAAGTTTGAGGAAAGGTCCTAATCCAAAGATAAAATCAAATGTTTCCATTGTGGACAAGAAGAGCATATGAAAAGGAATTGTTGAATTTGGAAAAGGGAACAAAATAAGCAGAATCAGGAAAAAGAAGATGACAAGAATACCACAACTTTTGTATCCAACAGTGATGAAGTTTTAGTGCTCTCAGATGAGTGTTTACATGTAAATGAGTAAGGACTTGAGTGGATTATAGACACTGTAGCCTTTTACCATGCTACTCCTCACTTGGAGTTGTTTTCTGATTACAGAGTTGAAGACTTTGGCACAATCAAGATGAGAAACTCTTGTCACTCCAAGATTGTAGGGATGGGTGAAGTTTGCTTTGAAACCAATATGGGGTGTAAGTTCACATTAAAAGATTTCAGACATGTTCTAGATTTATGCCTTTGTCTAATGTCAGGATTTGCCTTGGACAAGCAATGTTATGAAAACCACTTTGGCAAAGGAAAATGGAAGCTCACTAAGGGCTCATTGGTTATTGTTAAAGGAGAAACATGTTGTGCAAGACCCAAGGAAAAGTTTGTAATGATGAGTTATATGTTATAGAGGGTATTTCCTTGGAGTTGTGGCATAAAAGGTTAGGACATATAAGTGAGAAAGATTGCAAGTTTTGGTAATGAAGTTCTTAAATCCCTTGGCCAAAAATGAATCATCGTCTTCTTGTGATCATTGTTTGTTTGGAAAACAACATAGGGTTTTCTTTAATAGCAGATCTAAGAAGAAGTTAGAGAAGTTAGGGTTGGCATACTATGATATTTGTGGCCCCATGGATGTGGAAACTCTTGGAGGAAATAGGTACTTTATCACTTTTATTGATGATGCTACCAGGAAGGTATGAATTTATTTGCTCAGATAAAAGGATCAAGTCTTTCAGTATTTTCTATAGTTTCATTCATGGTTGAGAGAGAGACTGGAAGGAAATTGAAGTGTCATAGGTTTGATTATGGAGGTGAGTACACCTCAAGGGTCTTTGAAACTTATTGCACTAAGAATGGTATAAGGCATGAGAAAACAATCCCTGACACTCCACAACATAATGGTGTGACTGAAATGATGAGTCACACCATCATTGAGAAGGTTAAGTGTATACTGAAGACTGCAAAGTTGTCTAAGGTGTTTTGGGGTGAAGTTGCTTAGACTACCTGCTATTTGATAAATAGATTTCCATTAGGTCTATTGAACTTTAAGGTTCTAGAGAAGGCATGGACAGGAAAAAATGTTTCGTATTCCCACTTGAGGGTCTTTAGGTGTAAAACCTTTATGCATGTTCCCAAAGAACAGAGATCCAAACTTCATGACAAGGCAGCTCCACATGTCTTTGTTGGGTATGGTGATGAAGAATTTGGATTCAGATTATGGGATCTAACCAAGAAGAAATTGATGAGAAGTAGAGATGTGGTATTCCAAGAAAATCAAACCTTGGGAGATTTTGACAAAGCTAATTAGTCTAAAGGTACAAGTGATGACTTCATTGAGTTAGTACCTATTCCTTTATCATTAGAGCAACCCATAGATGAAGAAGAGAAAATTGATGGACTACCAAGAGATGATAGTGCAAGTGACATATTTGCACCAGAGCTAGTTGAACATGAGAAACAGGGAGTGTAAGAGGATTTGATACCCCAGGCTAGGAGGTCTACTAGAGAGCATCGTCCCTCTACTAGATATTCCTCTTTTGAGTACATGTTGGTAATTGATGAGGGAGAGCCACTGGGTTTTCAGGAAGCTATGTAAGGTGACATGGATTCCTTGCAAAAAAAAAAAAAAAAAAAAAAAAAAAAAAATGAAAACTATGAGTTTTTTACAACTTAAGGAAGAAAATTATTGAAAAACAAATGGGTGTTCAAGTGGTTGAGGGATATGGTTGAATAAAATGTAGTTAAGTTGAAGAAGATTCACATAAAAAAGAATACCTCAAACATGTTGACAAAAGTTGTTCCCAAGTAGAAGGTTAAGTTGTGCATTGGGACAACAAGTTTGAACTCTATGTGATGGAGTTATAGATTGACATTCCTCCCTCATGTGTTGGAAGGGAAAATTGTTAGGTTATGTTTGTCCAGCCCATGAGCCCATAGATTAGAATATTTTATATTTGGGTATTCCCTAAGCTCAAAAATAGATATATAAATAGAATTAGGTCTTTGGTATTATGAGGAAGGGAATTTGATTGAGAAAAGAAAGAAAAATCAGGGTTGTTTTCTAGGCATTGTTTTAGGGCTCAAAGGTGAAGTTATAGGTTCTTTTCATCAACCTTTTGAGGAAATCCTTGTGGTATGTTTTCTTCCTATTTTCTTTATGTTCATGTTTTCTAAGGTGATAGATTCTCACCTCAAGTATTGAGATATTTATATAAGTTTTCAAGGTGAAGAAACCTGAGGACTTAATTATTGTATCCCCATTTATTGAAGTGGAATAAATTTTCTCTTTGGTTTTTTACCTCCATTTGGAGGGTTTTTCCATGTTATATTAAGTGTCCTTGATTATCATTTTTGACTCTTGTTAGGTTTTTATTATTGTTGAGGGATGGTTATTATTGTTGATTGGTGGTTATTATCGTGGAGGAATTTTTTAACCTTGACAAGTGAATACTCTAAATCTTCTCCTTTATCTTCCAAACAAAAGTGGGTTGTTAGAAACTTAGAATTTAGAAAGTGGTATGGAGGTAGTTGGTTTCTGTTTTTTTTTTTTTTTTTGGTTTATTTGTAGACCCTCAATTTTGTCCCTTTCCACTTGCATATATATCTTGGGAGTGTCGCCCACACTCAATTCCTGTGTGTCACGACCATGGAGCCTTTGTTGGGCTTAGTCGGTTCTCAGACCTCATGTGAGTTCACCTATGGTCTGATTTAGTGCGAGCGTTTGGTCCATTATGAAGTGTTGTCATGGTCGATTCCTTGATTCGTATCATTCTATGGGATAGAGGTTGAGGATCCCGCAATCTTAGTTCAGTTGGAGACTATGACAGAACACACTGGCTTATTTTAGTCATTTCTCCCTCATTCGAGCTTGGAATTGTGCACCGTTTTTTTGGTTAGATTCCTTGTTCTCCAAGGAACATTTTATCAAAATTTGAGAGTTTTTCTCAACTAGTTAACCAGATGGGCAACCAGCTCAATCGGTTCGACAAGTTTTTTTGAGGCGGTTGACCGGTTGGTAATCAATCGACCGGTTCGTTGGGGCTACTGGCGAAGACTCTGTTTTTAGCATTTTTGGTGCCCTTTTTCTGGTTGGTTTGAGCCCTGGTGCTCTAGATAGGTTTGGAGAATGGTTTTAGGTCCAATTTGGGCCATTTTGGGGATGGATTGTAACCCACCTTGAATCCATGTGGATTCTTGGCGGGTAAGGAATTATGAAGTTATGAGGGGCAGCTGCCCACCTTGGGAAGGGGGGAGCTGAATGAGTTAGGGTTCCGAGGTTGAAGGTGAGGATTTTCAAAGCTGAACGGGAAAGAAAATGGGGTAGTACGAATGCTGATGGAGAGGAAGAAAAAAGAAGGAAGAAAAAAAAGAGATGTTTGGAGAGAAAGAAAAATGGGTTTTTGAGAAATCCTGGGTAGAGAGACTTTGTAGGAGGAGAACTAAAAGCATGGGGGAAAATTCTAGGGGTCTCTGAGGGTTTGGCACCTAGAGAGAAAGAAAAGAAAGGATAAAGGAAGGGGAAAAAAAAAAAACAGAGTTGGGAAGAGAAGTTTGAGAGGTTTTGAGGAAAACAGAGAGAACGGGAAAAGGAAGAAAAGGAAAAAAAAAAACAGAGGTATGAGAAGAGGGAGGAGTAGTTTTGAAGAAGAATGGATTCGTGAAGAGAAAGAAAATAGAGAACAAAGAAAGGAGAGAAAGAAGAGGAGAGGTTTTCAGTAGGGGAGGTTTTGAGAGAAGGGTTGAGAAAGCAAGAAGCGGAGAGTGAGAAAGTAGAGCGGGAATCCAAATGTATTCTTGAGAGGAGAACCTACAAGTATATTTGTTGTGATTCCCTTACTTGCTTCCATTTATCGCTCTATTTTTCATCCACTCTTGTGGCTCTTGAACATTGTTGGATAGTTTGGTTGTGAAATTGTGTTACTACTATGCTTTTTTTCTCATTTGCTTTCGATTTTCATCAGAGAGTAATCTTGGATGTGGTTTCAGTTGTGCCACTGATCATGGATCCCATCGACTTCTACATGAAATGGGTTTTCATTTGATAGGTCTTTTGTTTGTTCTTTTGGACTATGCTTTGTTTTGGGACATTTTGTTCATCTGCATTTGGGGTCTCTCTATTCTCTCTCTATTCCCCCATTGTCGAGGATTTTCAAAATTTCGGATTTATTTATTTTTTTAGCGTCAATTTCCAAAAGTGTCGAAAATTCCGGATTTATTTTTTTAGCGTCAATTTCCAAAAGTTTCGAAAATTCCGGATTTATTTTTTTAGCGTCAATTTCCAAAAGTTTCGAAAATTCCGGATTTATTTTTTTAGCGTCAATTTCCAAAAGTTTCGAAAAGTCCGGATTTATTTTTTAGCGTCAATTTCCAAAAAGTTTCGAAAAGTCTAGATTTATTTTTTTTAGCATAAATTTCCAAAAAGTTTCAAAAAGCCACGTAGTCCAAAGTCATGGTTGCGCTTGGTGGCCATTGGGTAGAGCCTAGAGATTACATATATATGGTTTGGTAATGGTTGGAAATTTTAGTAAATTTGGAATTTGCATGTATTGTGTGCTTGTACTTATTGACTAACCCTTTCTTGCAGCATATGGCTAGGGACCTCAGGTACGCTATTTTGTTATGGTTATTAGTTTCCTATGTGTGATGAATACCAACTAGAATTGCGAGTCTTGTCATTCATGTAGCCCGAGGGGGAAATTGACTGATCTTCGACCCGCATACTCCAACGTACCCAATTCACTAGTAGAGATCCCTTGGCCAGATTCTGGGCCTAGAGAGGTGCTACCTCGTATGAGGTACCTTCCTGATAGGTAACCTGATCCCCGGACCCAGAAATCTACTTTCGCGGACCGCTTTTTCCTAACTGGAGTCATTGAGGGGTTTTTGTTCTTACTTAATTTTTCCCATTTCAAAAATAAAAATAAAAAGTAAGAGGCGACTCCAAACAAAAACCATCCCTTGTCGGGATGGATTTTCCAAAACTCGAAAACCACACTTTTTCTCCACATTCACATTATTGTTTTAATTATTGAGTCATGCCGGTCGGTGGATCGGGGGAGGGTCCACATTATTATTACTTTCTAAACTTTTGGGAGGTCTACGACGGGCTGAGTAGTATCATAGGAGAACGATTTTAACTTGTGTAGTATTTTTATGTAGAATTAGTCTTCGTATATAAACGAAAAAGTTGTTTTGAAGTGTTTTAATTTGATAATGAAACATGTGGTAGAAAAAAGTTATTTTTGAAAAAAACTTCTTGGGTGTCAATTCAAATTAAACTTTTTCAAACGCCCTTTTTTTTTTCATGAAGAAAATGTTTCTAACTTTAGGATAGTCACTCAGGCACGCATGAAAAAGATGTTGAGACAAATTATTGCCAGGACAAAATTAAGTAGCGTGTAAACTTGTTCCTGGAAATCAGGCTGGAGTGACGGGCCGTGCTTAAATAGGAATTGCCTAGGATATTTGGTGGCCCACAATGGAGTTTTGTCCCCTATGGACGACTGGGAAGGATGATTCATTATCGTGACGCATGTGAAACACGAAGAGCATTAGCATTTAAAATGCCTTAAATGCATTATTGGTCTATTAAATATTTTCCAAAGAAAAACTCTATCAGTAGCCAAGATGCACCGACTGCAGGACAGCACTTGATACTTTGCGATAAACCAATGGAAGAAGTGTTGCCTGAACGAATATTCCCTTCTCTGGTAGCTTTATTAATTGTTGTATGGATTATTTTGTTTATATGGCTTTTCAATGTTCTGTATCTAGAGCCCAACAAAATCCGGCTCAAGCTTCAAAGGCAAGGGATAAAAGGTCCCCCGCCTGCTTTTGTAATGGGTAATATTCCTGAGATGAAGCGAGTCATGTCAATGGCTGCAGATGCTCCACGCAGTGAAACTCATCTACCACTTGGATTTTCCACTTCCACTACCTTCCCTTATTTCACTCAGTGGACTAAAGCGATATGGTATTAGTATGATTGATTTATATTTGAGATGAGCAGCACATAATTATTAGTTACTTAAAAGCATAATTAGGCTCCACTTGGATCTTCCAAACCATGAGGGTAATGGAATTTTTTTTTGAATTAATGCTCCATCGACATGATTTAAAGATATGCCTCTGACTGTAGGGCAATTTGAACATAATGGTGGAATCTGCGAGCGACCTGGTGAACTCATGGCTGGGTTTAATCGAACTTGGGCGTGGGAGTGCAGACATAAGAGTGGATGACTACATTAGAAGCTTCACCTCTACTGTAATTTCAAAGATGATGTTTGGAAGCCACCGTTCCAAAGGAGTTGAATTGTTTCCGAAGTGTAGGGCCCTTATGAAGGACTTGCAAACTCCGACAGTACTCAAAGGGATTCCTTTCTTCAGGTGTGTGCACCCCCGCCCTTTCTATTCTTGAAATTTGACAAAAAAAAAGGTGTAAATTTATCATAAGATTCATTTTCGCCTTTTTACCCAATGCAACAGATATTTACCAACCAAGGAAAATCGGGACGTATGGAGACTAGAGAAAGAGATTTGCGCTTCACTTATAGACATAGTAAAGGAACATCCTGAAGCTGCATCTGATAAAATGGCACAGATTATCATGGAGAGTGCTAAGACTGGTGAACTTGGGCCATCCACACCCGACCAGTACATAGTTGACAATTGCAAGGATGTGTACCTTGCTGGATTTGAAGTGACTGCTGTGGCCACATTATGGGGTTTAGTTCTGTTGGCTTCAAATCCTGAATAGCAAGCTCGCCTCCGTGCTGAAGTTTGTGGAGGCCATGTACCAGATACCAATATGCCTGGCAAGATGAAACTAGTAAGAATACGCCAAATTAAAATAAAGTAAATTTGTAGGAAATGCAGTGAACATATTTTGACCCGGGCATTTTCATTGTATGGATGCAGCTGAAGATGGTGATTCAAGAGGTGCTAAGGCTTTACCCAGGAGTTGCATTTGTGTCAAGGCAGGCCTTGAAAGATGTGAAGCTTGGTGATACTTTGGTTCCAAAAGGTGTCAACATTTGGATCTGGATACCAGCGCTTCACCAAGACCCTGAGTTGTGGGGATCTGTTGCTGAAAAGTTCAACCCTGAGAGGTTTGCTAATGGGATTTCGGGGGCCTGCAAGTCTCCCAATGCCATTCCATTTGGCGTAGGGACCCGAATGTGTCCTGGCCAGAACTTGGCCATTACAGAAATGAAGATATTGTTTACTATCATTCTATCACACTTCTCCCTTTCCCTCTCTCCTAATTATCGCCATTCCCCTCGCTTGAATTTGCTGCTAGAGCCTGAATATGGGGTGAATCTCATCATCAGAAAGATATGAGAGAATCAACCACAAAGAAGATGAAAGGAGCCTACCAGCCTAAGATGCATAAGGGTTCAGGTAATTTTCAGTACTAAACTCGAAGCATCTTGATACTAAGCTGTATATTCAGTGAAATGCTTGGCAATATGTATTTGACTTCCTATAATGGCTAACATTATGATATGGGTTAATTGGTTAAAAGGGTCAAAATAACCCCCATATTTGCAAATATAACCCACCAGTCAAAAAGCAAAAAAGTTGACCTGGTTGAGACAAAAATGCCCTTCTTCTTTTTTCTCTCCAAGACATACAACTTCTTCTTTCCATTTCCCCCTCATTTTTCCCTCCAAGACAACTTTCCCTTTCCCTTTGTTTTATAGCAGACCAGGTTCTAATTTTTTTATTCGATCATTAGTTGCTCCTTCTCTCTCTTTTCCTGCAGAAAACAAGTTTAACTTCTTACCATTGTTTCATCTATTCTTCATTCTTGGTCACAAAAATATGAAAAAAAATGTAAGCAACCAACAATTTCTTTTTTATATTATCATTTTATTTCTTTGTATTTATTGAAAATTCAAAATTTGACTTCAACATTGTAGGTAAAAAATAGAGACTCCATTGTTAGTTCTGAAAAAGTGAAAAGTTTGTTCAAAAGAAGTTGAAAAGATTTATCCATATGGCAAGGTCAAATGATGGTAAGCAAATTCAGAGTCATAAATTTCACTTAAACTTAATAATGGTTGAGTTGCATTAATAAAGAACTTAATTGTGGTTAAGTTCTTTGTTCATTTTTTCATATGAACTTAACAGTAATTGAGTTGCATTTACAAATAACTTAACCACAGTTAAGTCCACAGTCAGAATTTTCACCTTAACTTAACAGTAGTTGAGTTGCATTAATAAAAAACTTAACTGTGGATAAGTTCATAGTCAGAATTTTCATGTGAACTTAATAGTAGTTGAGTTGCATTAACAAAGAATTTAACCACAGTTAAGTTCACAGTCAGAATTTTCACCTGAACTTAACAGTAGTTGAGTTGCATTAACAAAGAACTTAACCACAGTTAAGTTCACAGTCAGAATTTTCATGTGAACTTAACAGTAGTTGAGTTGCATGAACAAAGAACTTAACCACAGTTAAGTTCACAGTTAGAATTTTCACCTGAACTTAACCATGGTTGAGTTGCATTAATAAATAACTTAATTGAGGTTAAATTCACACTCAGAATATTCACCTGAACTTAACAATTGTTGAGTTGCATTAACAAATAACTTAACTATAGTTAAGTTGACAGTTATAGTTACATTACAAAAATTGTAACTTTCAGCATCAAGTCAAATTCATCCAAAATAACAGTCAACACTCAACAACATATAAACGTTTTACATAATCAAAATGAAACCCACTACATGGGTAAATTTTTGAAGTAGAACAATTCAATTGCCATTTTCTCTCTAAACCAATCAATGTGGGCACCGGTCAGTGAGATGAATGGATGATCATTGATTCATGCCTAATTGGTGTCTCAGCTGATGTATGTCCAGCTGGTGCTCCTTGATGTCGGGTATAATCAACAATATTTATAACCTATAACACCATGAACTAGGGTAGCAAATACAAAGCTACTATAGCATAGTGGCTCTAGGATCGTTCCACTGGGAAGGGTACTCAAGTTGAAAATGATACCAATTCAAAGTGAATTGGTGTAGTTTCATTTCAAGGTTAGCTTAAGAAATAAAACACAAACTTTGGTTGAAAAAGGTATGGACTTAGATTAACAACACAAGTGATGAAAATAACTTAAGAAGAAAAAACATTCCTTGGAGATTCAGGTATACAGGGGAGGTTTCTCATGCAAAATCATAGCTCCGGTCAGTTGGTTCACTTCCTCACATTAGAGAATTAACATTAAGTCAATTCTCTAACATGTGCTGCATAAATGCATCCGTCAATTGGATTTCAGCTCTAATTCTCTCACTGATGCAACTTGCAATGGTTTGAGCCTCTCACTTAGCTTTTACCATTCAAGGTGATCTTTAACCTTGGATTACTCGTCAAAAGCTCGCAAGAGGTAACTAATGGATGTCTCCTAGGAGTCCAAAAGCTTACCAAGTGTTGGCTATTCTAGAAAATCCTACCTTCAAGTCACCTACCAGAGGCTCGCAAGGGGTAAACTAGTGCATCTCCTTGGTTAGAGATCACTTGCCTTACCAAGTGTTGGCCCAGGTGACTCCAAGGTGTTTTAAGTTAACTAAAAACATTAGAAACCACTCACGGGACACACTTACTCTTCATTAATAGCTGAAACCATAAAGCTTCTGATTCTTGCACTTGGAACCTTTCCCGGCAACCTTAACTCCAAGGAACTAAAAAGCTTAGCTACTCATTCTCTGGGGAAAGCTCCTCAGAGAGTGCATAACTTGGTAAAAATATTAAAATACAAAGTGAGAAGGTAAGGTAGAAAAGAGCTAAAGCTCTCTGTATTTCTTTCTTTTGAAACTTCCAAAAGGTTCAACAACCAGAACTCCCTCAGAACAGGCTCCTCGGGCTCTCTTTTAAACCAAAAATACAATTACAGCTATTACATGATATTTTGCCAAATTCCTAACTTAAAAGCTAAGGAAATCTATCATTGGTGACCTACAAGGAGAATTTAGGCATTTAGGGAACAAAAATCTAATGAAAAATATCTCCAAGTGTCGGTTACAAATATCGGGAAACACTCAGGACCACTTCGTAGGAGAAAAGTGAGGTCTGCGAAATTTCGCAGGTGCACAAGAAGGGTTGCGAAATTTCTTCATAGCAACCAGCTGCTTCAACACCTTCACAAAGTTGACTTCCATCTTGTGGTGCTTGGCTTCCATCGCGGCGTGAAGCTTCAGGGGAACTCCATAGCACTGTGCAAAAAGGCTGCGAAATCACTTTGCAACAAAAATGGTGCTTTCGCAGCACTTTTCTGAAGCCTTCCTTCCTTCAGCTTGGAGCAGTTGTCTTCCGAAGGCTGTAACTTCCTCATTTCAAATCCAAATTGCACACGGTTTGAAGCATTGGATTGTTGACTTCCTAAGCTTTCAAATGACATATTGTATGCATAATTTGGACTCCAGGAAGTACTCCAAAAGTGGCTGCAGTGACTGTCATCAAGAGTGCTCCATGGCTGATTTCTCTTTTGCTTTTCCTTGCATTCCCACTTTGCTTGCCAAGGATTCCATATAACTCTCCTCAATTATATAATGCTTTGGTGATCAAAATACTAACAAAAACACCAAAACTTACACATTTTGATTAGAATTGATTGAAAGGGGCCTTTACATGCTAATTGGCTTAAAAGGCACTAACTACTACTCAAAAGTGTTTAAAAGGATTAATTATAAGCTATCAAATAGCACTTTTTGAGTAGTAATCAATCATGCATTAAGTATTCTGCATATTTAATCAGGAACATCCCACATTCACCACTACATGAAACACAAGTAATCAAAATTAAGATGGCTAAAAAAATTTACTATATAAGGCATAAAGGTGAAATGATAAAATGAAGTTTGGATATTTGTTTACTTACTCATACTCTTGTTGAGCAACATCATGCAACCGTTCAATGTCCCACTCTTCTTCACTCTTAGGATCCCGTTCTTCCCATAATATGATGTAGCATGCAAAATACGAGGTAATACTTTAGCTAAAGGTATTATGACACCTTTTAGTTGATTATCACTATTAATGCCTATCAATGAGTCATACACAAATGTTATTCTCTGAACAAGGTGAACTACTCCCAGTACCCAATGCATACTTCAGACATTAATAGGGACATAGACGGTGTCCACCTCAAACCATTTCATGGAAGGAATTGGGTGAAGCCCATTAACATAGTCAACAAGAATATCATTTGCTTGCATTTGGAATTGATTCCACTTTTTAGCATGCTTCTCCCACCTTGCTTTCACATTTTGCTATATAAGAAAAGGTAAAAAAGAATAGTTAAACTACCATAATTTAACTAGTATTATGAGGGTCAATAGTAAAAAGAAACTAAACATACCCAAAACATTGTATCTGTGGTGGTAAAATTTTGAGAAAATGCATGGGGCTTTTCTATTCTCCCATTACGGAAAAAGTAGAAAGCAACATCAATATGCTAGACAACATATACAAAGAAAAACATTAGTTATACTATTTCATTATAATAACAATATACTAATAAGTAAAAGCAAACACAATAAGAACATTTACAAACTGTGTCTTTGAGCCATGAACCATGCTGAACTAGTGACTCAAACCATTCTTTGTCCGCATGCAAGTAATCAATATCAACCTTAAACCTTATTGTAATAATATATAAAAAAAACCATGGTCAAGCAAAGAAGTTGCCAAAAAGAAACTATTACAAGTTTAAAGTAAAGATAATTACCCTTATTGAAGACTCAATCACTTATAAAAGACTTCTCTTGCTTCCTCAGAAATAGATTACAAATGATTAAAGTTAGATGTTGTTTCCTTTTCATTTTTAATTTTTCTTCTCTTTGTAGGGTCTATGAAAGGAGGCTGCAAAAAATAGGACTTTTTCAACTCACGTCTTCGCTTAAATATAGTGGGGGACAGTTGCTTTGGAAATACATAAACCAAAAAGTTGCCTAATACGATAGGGGTATCAAATAATTTGGCAATATCAACAATTGGATAAAAAATCACATTATCTTCTTTCTCCATCCCTATTATGTGTTTTTCTGCAACTATAATATTTGTTATTTCTTCTGTATTGGTCTTCACATCTATATGGTCATGGTTCTCATCCTCCTTATCTTCCATCACAGTCTCAAACTTGTTGCTTTAATTATATTTGTTTGGAAATCAATAAATGTTTTTATATTGTCTAGTCAAAATATATGAGTTTAAATTTATTTCATATTAAAATTAATTTGTTCTTATATTTTTTTTATTCATATTTAGTAAATATTCTTGAGAAAATTATATATCTAAATTTACTTAAGAAGTAAGGAAGAAATTCTTAAAAAATAGAAAATATATAAATTATATTTGATTTCTATTAATAATTATTACTAATTGATAATAAATTAATTTTTCAAAGTATTGAATGAAAGCTCATAAATTTAATTTATTTTTAAGTTAAGAATTTGGTTTCACCTAATTGAAAAATCAAGTTTAAGTGTTGTAGAAGTTAAAAGTTGGAAAGATAAAAAAGAAAATATGAATTTTTCGTTAATTGGTATATTTGGTATATTTTGAAGTAAAAAGTAGGAGTTTGTCACTTGAAACAAGTTGAAAATTGAAATTTATGTCATAATGTTGAATCTTTATGAAAAATTGAAGTGTTCTATTAGAATGTTTGTTTATTATGAATCATTGAAATGTTATGTTGGAATGTTGGTTTATTATAAAAAATTAAAATATTGTACATGGGTGTATATATAGTCTGATTAATGGATGAGACTACTTATAACATGGTAGAAAGACTTTATTTTATTATATGTTTGGTTGTTTGTCTAACATATTTATCTAATTCACAGGTTACTATAATTTTTTCATTTTCATTTTACTTACTCTTTTAGTAATATTATTGTGTAGAAAAGGGTCGCTATAAATAATGAAAATCGTTAAAAGGTTCCATTCAATCATTGTGATAGATCTAAACCATTTGCGTTTCATCATGACCATAACTCAATGATATAATATATACTTCTTAATTATATCTTTAAAATAATATTTTTATTTTATTCTATTTATGTAAAAAACACATTTTACCTAAAAAGTTGTAAAGGGAGTTTATTAATTATCTTTAAAAGTAACTTAATTATTTTTTGTGTGCATATAAAAAAGTCTTACCATTGAAGAGTTGAAGAGGAAGTGGAGTTCTTTCGTGCCACCTACTACAATGCGAGTAAAGGATGGATAAAAGATACTCTTAAATCTCAATATGTAAGAGTCATGTTACTTGTAGTAGTAAAAGGTAAAACTATCTTTTCATTATATGTTATGGTAATATTTTTACTAATTGAAATTATATTATATTTTTCAAGAAGAGATGCTTGAGATTCAAGAGCAAAGTACCTAGAAGGTTGGTACTCTTGTCTGACTTAGAGATAACCCATTGAGTGCTCAAGAAGCGATCAAGTTATATATGTTCAAGGTTTGGGATATGGATCACAACTTAAGCGTTCGAGTGCAACTGAATTTCCTAATAAAGAGACAAAGAATTGCAACAATAGATCATAGAGTTACAGGAGTTTAAGATTACAACTACCACTCAATTGGAGGAGTTGAAGGCAATGATATAGAGTTTCATGCCACAACAAACCAATACTTCTAACTAACTACCACCTCATTTTGGCTTAGCTTCCCAACCACCACTTTTACTATCAAGTTGACATTATTATGTGGTTTACTATTATATGTTAGTCATTTTTATTTTAGATAATATTCAAATAGCATAGACAATGTTATTTGCAAGTATGGTTTAATTTGCATTGATAAAACAAATGTTTTGTTATTACTTATTTTCTATAGGTTATTATATTTTTACATTATTAAATTATTTATTTTGTATAATATCATCTTATATTTGAAAGTGTTGAATATCATACAAGTTTATAAATGTTTCAATAGGATTATCTAAAATTTTAAAAATTAATAACAATATTATATTTTGGGAGGAAATTATTTCATCCTCAAATTAGTATAAATACAAAATTTGTTTCATTATTTCATCTTCTAATATGAATAAAAACATTTAGAGATAAAACTATTTCATTGCCTAAATATGATTAGTTTTAAAGATGAAATAATGTTGTCTCCAATTTTAATGAAAACATTTAGAGACAAGATTTATTTGTTACCAAAACTATATGTCAATATTTCGAAATGAAAACATTTCCTCCCTAAATGTAAGTGGAAATATTTTGAGATAAAATTATTTCGTTACAAAAACTCTTTGTTAACATGATGCAAATGAAAATATTTCATCTCCTAATGTATAAAGTAACATTTAGAGATGAAATAATTTTGTTGCCCAATGAAATCTTGTGTTACCAAATGGTTTACTAGATATTTGAAAATCTAATTCCCAACAAAACATTTTACTTTACATCATAAAAAACTCTCGTTGCCAAATAGTTTTGGCCATGAGATTTCATTCCGTCATAGATACGTTTTCCTAACAAAATGAAATTATTTGTCTCCAAAACTATAGGGTGACACAATTGTGGAGACAATTGTCGAGACAATTTTTTGTCAAGAAAGCCTTTTGACCACAAAAGAAATATTGTTAGAGACAAATCATTTCATCCCTAATTTGTTGTAGTGCTTGGTCAGCCCACTTTGGCACCCAAGCCTAACTCCAACACCTTGGATATTTTGGTAGTGCACAATGGAGTTTTGTCCTCTATGAGGGACTGGGAAGGATGATTCATTATTGCGATGCATGAGAAACATGAAGAGCATTGGCATTTAAAATACCTTGAATGAATTATTGGTCTAGTAAATATATCCAAAGAAAAACTCTATAAGTAAGCCAAGACGCACCAACTGTAGGACAACACTAGATACCTTGCTCATTAACCAATGGAAGGAGTGTTGCCTGAACTAATATTCTATTCTCTGGTAGCTTTATGTATTGTTGTATGGATTATTTTGTTTATATGGCTTGGCAATGTTCTGTATCTAGAGCCCGGCAACATCCAGCTCAAGCTTCGAAGGCAAGGGATCAAAGGTCCCCCGCCTGCTTTTGTAATGGGTAATATTCCTGAGATGAAGCGAATCATGTCAATGGCTGCAGATGCTCCACGCAGTGAAGCTCATCTACCACTTGGATTTTCCACTTCCACTACCTTCCCTTATTTCACTCAGTGGACTAAGCGATATGGTATTAGTATGATTGATTTATATTTGAGATGAGCAGCACATAATTATTAGTTACTTAAAAGCATAATTAGGTTATATAAGATGCAGCTAACAATAGCTGAACCTAGACAATAGATTGTCATTTTCTGTTTCTTTATATAATACTAATGTTTTATCAATCCTCACAACAGGAGGAACATTCACGTTTGCGCTTGGAAACGAACAACTTTTGTATGTGGCCGACACCAAACTAGTGAAGGAAATAAATCTCAGCAAAACATTAGACTTGGGGAAACCTTCTTATCTGCAGAAGGACCGAGGGCCTTTACTAGGGAAGGGCCTTATTACCTCAAATGGTGCAGTTTGGTTCCACCAGAGGAAGACCATAGCTCCTCAGCTCTTCATGGATAAGGTCAAGGTAAACTTCTCGCTTATAGAATGTGGTCTCTACAGTCCTGAAATTCTCAAAATAATTCAATAAACTGAATGCCTGTCTGTTTACAATTCTGCTTCTTATATTGACGTCATTAGGCACCTTTTTGAACCAAAAAGGGTGGCAAACTTGAGCTATGTTCATTCAGGCTCCACTGGGATCTTCCAAACTATGAGGGTAATAGAATTTCTTTTTGAATTAATGCTCCATCGACATAATTTGAAGACATACCTCTGACTGTAGGGCAATTTGAACATAATGGTGGAATCTGCAAGCAACCTGGTGAGCTCATGGCTTGGTTTAATCGAACTTGGGAGTGGGAGTGCAGACATAAGAGTGGATGACTACATTAGAAGCTTCACCTCTACTGTAATTTCAAAGATGATGTTTGGAAGCCACCATTCCAAAGCAGTTGAATTGTTTCCGAAGTGTAGGGCCCTTATGAAGAACTTGCAAACTCCGACAATACTCAAAGGGATTCCTTTCTTCAGGTGTGTGCACCCCCGCCCTTTCTATTCTTGAAATTTGACAAAAGGTGTAAATTTATCATAAGATTCATTTTCGCCTTTTTGCCCAATGCAACAGATATTTACCAACCAAGGAAAATCGGGATGCATGGAGACTAGAGAGAGAGATTCACGCTTCACTTATCGACATAGTAAAGGAAAATCCCGAAGCTGCATCTGATAAAATGGCACAGATTATCATGGAGAGTGCTAAGACTGGTGAACTTGGGCCATCCACGCCCGACCAGTACATAGTTGACAATTGCAAGAATGTGTACCTTGCTGGATTTGAAGTGACTGCTGTGGCCACATTATGGGGTTTAGTTCTGTTGGCTTCAAATCCTGAAATTCTTAAGGTTTGTGGAGGTCATGTACCAGATACCAATATGCTTGGCAAGATGAAACTAGTAAGTATGCACCAAATTAAAATAAAGTAAATTTGTAGGAAATACAGTGCATATATTTTGACCAGGGCATTTTCATTGTATGGATGCAGCTGAAGATGGTGATTCAAGAGGTGCTAAGGCTTTACCCAGTAGTTGCATTTGTGTCAAGGCAGACCTTGAAAGATGTGAAGCTTGGTGATATTTTGGTTCCAAAAGGTGTCAACATTTGGATCTGGATACCAGCGCTTCACCAAGACCCTGAGTTGTGGGGATCTGATGCTGAAAAGTTCAACCCTGAGAGGTTTGCTAATGGGATTTCGGGGGCCTGCAAGTCTCCCAATGCCTACATTCCATTTGGTGTAGGGACCCGAATGTGTCCTGGCCAGAACTTAGCCATTACAGAAATGAAGATCTTGTTTACTATCATTCTATCACACTTCTCCCTCTCCATCTCTCCTAATTATCTCCATTCCCCTCGCTTGAATTTGCTGCTAGAGCCCGAATATGGGGTGAATCTCATCATCAGGAAGATATGAGAGAATCAACCCCAAAGAAGATGAAATGAACCTACCAGCCTAAGATGCATAAGGGTTCAGGTAATCTTCAGTGCTAAACTCAAGTATCTTGATACCAAGCTGTATGTGCGGTGTGAAATGCCTGGCGATATGTATTTGGCTTCCTATAATGGCTAACATTATGATATTGATGCCTAGCTATGTATTTTGTGAAATAGATTGTATCGTGTATTTGGTCTCCCGTAATGTCTACCATTGTCCTACCAATCCATGTACATATACATATATATATTGTGAAATACCTTTTGCATTATGGATAACTTTTACAGCACAAAGACCAGGACTGAAGAATTCATTCGTTGGCCGGTTTTAACAAATTTGGAGAGTGTTACTTCTTAAGTTATCCAATCAAGAAAATCACAAATTTGATAGTATGGTCCAATAGTTGATATTTAATCTTTCATAGTTCACCTCACTCAAGTTCGTTTATGTGGTGGCCATTGAGAGATTGAAGGACGACTCAACTCGGTTTAATATGTTCTTGCAACTTTTTTCCCCCTTTTTCCATAAGAAATTTTGGTTTTTCAATTGGCAGACAACCCTAGTTGGACTGCCTCTTGACCTACTGATTACAACAATGTTCTGGCATTATTGGTAGATGATACATAGCGTCTTAAAAAGAATCAGACCAATCTGACTTAAAGATTATAGGTCCCATCCCTAAAGAAGTATTCATTTTATAGGCTCGCATTTTGTCCAATCAATGTGTCTATGCTAGTCAATATATTTTTTTTTTATTTTAAAAATTATTTAAAGGCTTTTCGGAAAATCAATTATTTTAGTTATTGGAATAGATAATTGGAAAATAATATAAGAAAAAAAAGCTTTAAGAATGGTTCGTTAATTGAAAAAAACAAAAGTCTATAAACCAAAAATAAATTTAGGGGTCAGATTACATGCCCAAAAGGTATAGGGATAGGTAGTAGGATTGTGACACTCTTCTAACCCTATATACCTATCATTTGTAATAAACAAATTGCTGAAATTAGGATATTGATGCCTAGCTATGTATTTTGTGAAATAGATTGTATCGTGTATTTGGTCTTCTGTAATGTCTATCATTGTCCTACCAATCCATGTACATATATATATATATACATATTCTGAAGTACCTTTTGCATTATGGATAACTTTTACAGCACAAAGTCCAGGACTCTGAAGAATTCATTCTTTGGCCGGTTTCACAAATTTGGAGAGTGTTACTTTTTAAGTTATCCAATCAAGAAAATTACTCCAGGGGCCACTTTCATAACATAGTTACCTGAATATTGGGCCAAAAAGAAAAAAAAAAAAAAAGCAAAGGAAGAAAACCAACAGCAGCAAAAACAAAAAACAAATAATTGCCCCACTGCAGCAAGATTCAACTTCTACTCCTGCATATATTCTTTTTTGGTACAAGTAAATAAATTGAAGATACGCAACTGGTTCCCCACAGTTAACCACTTCTAAGTTTGTGAAACCTGGAAGTTCAATAAAGTTTTCTGTGTTTTACAAGAAACATGAATTCATTGCACAATTGATCTACATATAAAAATCATGCCCAAATGCAATAAAAGGCTTCTTGATTCTCTTGGGACTTGATTCAACTTAATGTCCTTCAGCCCTTGTCTGCAAATGCACATAGTAGTACTAAGCCCCTTGCAATTTTTGCACAATCTGTTTGATAGTATGGTCCAATAGTCGATATTTAATCTTTCATAGTACACCTCACTCAAGTTTGTTTATGTTGTGGCCATTGAGAGACTGAAGGACGACTCAACTCGGTTTAATATGTTCTTGCAACTTTTTTCCCGTTTTTCCATAAGAAATTTTGGTTTTTCAATAGCCAGACAACCCTAGTTGGACTTTACAGGCTTTTTTCTTGGATGTAGAAGACAATGGACCCACATGTTTTACATATTGTCTTCAATTATCTCAAGCTTGTATGGACTAAATTTAGGGACCCCACTGGCACCAAATTTCAACTGCCTATTGATCATCTAATTACAACAAGGTTCTGGCATTATTGGATGGCAGCTCACATGTGATGTGCCTGATTGATATTTGATGGCCTGTGTGTTTTTGACTTTAGGAGAAAAATTAAGGAAGACAGTTACAAGCTGATGAAGATGGTTTTGTCTCATTAATTCATTAAAGTTTTTGTAATAACAATAATTGCTAAGTACTATAATAATTGGAAACTCACTAGTTTGTTGTGCTAACGGAAGCTTTCATGCAAGCATTGTTAGATCAATAATACAAAGATAAAACAATCACATAGTACACGAGGTTTTAACATGGTTCGGTCAACTATACCTACGTCCATGGATGAGAGAGAATTATTCCACTATATAATCGAAAAACATTACAAAGGATAGAACCAGATACAATTATAGGGTTTCCGAAACATCCTATGTTTCCCCACTCTTTGTATCAGTTTCCTACCACGAGACCTCTTACTCCATTGGATATCTCCCGTTCTTTCTCACATCTCTATCCTTTCCTGTATAGTCTTTATAAGTCCATCTTCATCTTATAACTTTGTCCCCTCATGACCTAAGCTAAGGGTAAATATAATCTCATCATTTAAATTTCTCGATCACTTGTTGAATATCCTATAAGGACTTGCATACAGTGGGCCTAGAGTCTCTCCACCATGAAAGGTGAAATCCACCACTAAATATTCAACAATGAGAAAATGATGTATACTTTCATTTTTTTCCTTTAGGTAAACTAGGCATTCCTTTTCTAGTGTCTTAAGAAGTCACAAAGGAATCACTTGCCCTTGAGCTTACTCTCTTATTCCTTCTCTTGAAATTTCCTTATTTGGTATTACTCTTCTTCTTATTGAGAGAAAAACCTGAAGAACCTTCGACTTCCATAAGAACACCCTATAATCTTTTAGAATCCCCTTAGCCATCCTAAAGGAAAATGGCAAGGTCTTTAAGATCATATGAATACTAGTACTCATAACAATCTTAAGAGTAGCTTGTCAAAGCTAACCTACCCTTATGATCACCAAATAACCATTGCAAACTAGAAAGAGAATATCAAAGTCTATAGTAATAGACATCTGTTACTATTGCAACACATTATCCAAAGATCCAAGTATTAGACACTTAGTCTTCGGATTTGTCTAATACGACCTCAATATACCACTATTTCCTTTTTCTAGTTTACTTCATAAGGAATAACTAGCTCTACCTAAACTAGCTGCTATGTAATTAGTTATAATATTTAGAATAAAATTAGTCTAATTGATTAGTTAGGCTTGGCCTATTGTGAGAAAGAGAATGATAATAAAACCAACATGATATCTATAACAAAGAATATAACCAAGCATATGACATAATTTAGCATTCAAGACATTTGTTAATTAATTTAGCAAAAATGTAGCTTTCTAAAACTACATGTCTTTTTGCAAGGTATCCTAGTATCTTAAGAATCAAGCTTACATAAGGTTGGTCATAACCTTATTACTAGTTAGAGACCCTTTCAAATTGATTTCCCTACCTTAACCAAAAAGGTATCTAAAGGCAAGATAAACATACCTTTTATTTGGCCCATGGACTATGCAAGTGGGACTGTGGTGGGTGATTCAACCACTTTATATCCAAGTTAAGTTTGTAACCATTGTTCTTGAACTATCAATGTCACCAAGTAAGAAACCCCACTGGTGGAGTGGTACATGTCTAGTCTCTTCCTAATGAAGAGTCCATTTTCCTAGATTCATAAGTTGTAACCCATTGATGGGGTGGTAATGAACCTAAATCAATATGGGCTCAACAATGGAGGTCGTGGGCTTTGCTAAGGCCCTCTCCTACTTAATCTTTTGAAAATAGAGGCTTTGAGTAATTTTGGTAGTCTTTCATAAAATAAATTCCCTATCATAAGATTTTCCAAATTAGTTATTTATTTTTTAAACTGGGACTTTGACTGCACTAAAATCTGTATAAATATTATGGTAGTTACCCAAGCATAGGGTGCAATTGTAGATTTAAAAACCTGTTGAGTCGAGTATCGAACCTCAAAGAAGGGATCTTGGAGTGTAGGCAAGAATGAAAGATTAAGAAAATTAATAAATTTGGTAGTAAAAAAGAAAAATTTTCTTGAATTCTTTCTTTGGGGAAAGAAGTGTTGGAAAGTTGTTAAAGGAAAAACAAAAATTGGTTAAAAACCTTAACTAACTTGCAACTAGCAGTTGAGAAAGGGGGAATCCTTAATGTCCCTTTCTTACCTTGGAATGATTTTTGTCATTAATATCTCATCTAAAAGTGTTCACTCATCATTTCAATCCCATTATATAAGTCTAAGTTTCACCAAAATATCCAAAATAGTAGTGATTTGAAATATAGAGAGGGCGAGTATGGTTAGAAACCCCCCGGTGGTAGATCATCAACAGAAAACACAATGCAAGTGGCCCTATCAGTTGTCATCATATGAATTAATCCCTCTGGAATAGTAGAGGTCTCAATACGTATCTGACTCAAAGCTCGAATAAGTGCATCTCTATGGGTACTAGAAGTAGCCAACAAACTCCAAATGGATATCCGAGCCTAGGTGCTCTGCATCTTTTTCAATATCTCATCATTCTCCCTCTTGACCTCCTCGCAAGAGTTCGTACCACCAAATGGTCTAGTAATTGGAGGTGCAACCTGAGCTATCCTCCCACTACGAGTCATAACCTGTACATCAACACCCTCAGGCCATAGAATAAACGGGGCAAACGTGTCCCTATGCCCGACATATGATGGTGTAGAAGGAATCAATTGTAACAGTGCTCTATCAGGGATCAAACTGAATGGTGCAGGGATCGAAAAATCTAATGTAGCTCCTACAATATCATAGTCATCGTCTGGAACAATCATCCCAGGCAATCCATCATCCTAACTCAGCATGTGTATGACATCGTCTTGAACAAAATCCATGTGATGAATACCACCAGTAGGCAAAGACACTGAATGTGTGGTGTGAGTAGGTAAAGGGTTCGTGGTCACACTTGGTTGTCCCAAGTTAACCAGACCCTGATCTATCAAGTCCTGAATAACATGTCTCAGAGCAGAGCAACGATCAGTGTCATGTCTTGGACCCTGATGATAAGCATAGTGAAGGTCCATCCTGAATTGAGGTGGTAAAGGCTGAGGTGGTGGTTTAGGTGCTAATGCAGTCAACAATCCTCCCTCTACGAGCTTCTGGAAAGCTCTACTCAAAGGCATTCCCAACTAGGAAAACTACTGCATCGGTCTCTATGCAGGTGGAGCCCTATGCTGGGGATAATGAGCGGGTGGCCTCTGTGTGGCCTGAATAGCATAAACTGACTGCGGAGCTGAGTGTAGATATGTGGGAGACATAAGTCTAAAAGGAATAGGTGGCCTATACTGCACATGGGGTGATGACGGATAATAAACTCCGAAAATCTATCCAACTGTCTGATAATATCTAGGGGGCCTCGGTCTAGTGGCATTGATGGCACTGACGTCTCCTGATCTCTGTCCAATAGTTGGTTTCTTCCCATTCGAGTTTGAAGAGAAAGAATTAGGCCACAATCCTCTAGCAATACCTTCCTCAATACCATATAATGCTTGCACCAAAGATCTAAAGTCCACATGTGGGAATCCAATCAAATGTCTAGCAAATCGAGGTTGCGAGCTCCTCATAATCATGTTGATATGATCCCTCTCAGATGACCTATCAATGATCTGGGCAATCTTCTCCCTCCAACAGGAGATGAATGATGTAATTGTCTCATCGAGCCTTTGCCTCAAGGCCTTCAACTCCCTCCGTGAGACATCTATGACAGTATTAAATTCCAACTGACATAGAAAATCCTGGGCTAAATAATCTCATGTACAATGACATGATACATCCAAAGAAGCAAACCAATGCTGGGCCACCCCGCTTAAGGACATGGGGAATAACATAATCATCTGAGCCTCATCCAAACCGTGGGCCCTCGTCACAGTACTATATAGTCTCAAATGAATGCGGGGGCATCCAATTCCCATGTATCACTCGATCTCTGGCATCCTGAACTTGACTGGTAGACTGGCCACTGGTAGTCCATCAAAATCATCCCATACCATTCCTCCATCTGATAATCTCAACTATCTCATCCTCTACTCAAGCCTATCCATGCATGCATGGGCATCCTCTGAGGTCAGAACAACCACCATGGCAGGCGGTGAGGCAACCTCAGTCTGACTCTATAAAGTAAATGGTGTAGGCTACGAAACTATCTGACCAAGTAGGGGAGGTGGTGGCATTTGAGTATCTTGTGGAGCTATCTGACTAGGCAAGAGAGGTGGCTAAATAGTGGGATCATGCTGCACACTCTCCTGAATTGGAACCTATTGGGCCTGCTGCCCATCCATCCTCTGACCAAAACTGCTTATGGCCTCCTGGATTGAAGCCATAGCAGCAACAAACTGATCAACTATAACCACCTGTGAGTCCATATTTGTCTGATCTGACTGGTCTGACACTTTGATCAATCTACCTCTAACACTGATCCAAGAAGCTGAACCCAGATCGACCGTATCCATACTCCTACAATAGTGGAAATACTAGATAAGATAAGGTGTAAGGGAAACTCTACAAGGAATGTCCATCAACTATGTAGGAAGGTAACCTGAAAATACTGATATCCAATTCTATGTAAATATAGAAGAGACTACTACGAAGGTAACTAAACTTATTGCTACTAACCTGGCTTTGAAAGCCCACATATGTACCCACGTGTAGGAAGGGAGTCCTAATGAGGCCTAAGCTTAGCTTATAAGGATAAGATGGCTCTAAAAAAAAAATAGGCTAGTTAAAGGATCTCTAACAGAAACGATCATACCCTCTGGTGGTACGCAATCCTTTGCACGCCTCCGAAGAGACGGGGCGCTTCCATGCAAAATGGTCATCACCTTCACACATGCACTACCTCGACATCCCAGGTTGTTTCCTATGGTGAAAGCTCTCACAAATCTCAACACTTAGTAGTAAACTAAAGTGCATAGTGAGTGGTGTGGGTGCATTCGAAAATCCTATGAAGCTAAAACAGAAAAAGAAACACAATGGTCACACAAATATCCATGAAACCTAGCTCTAGGCTATACAGGTCTTCAAAGATCGGTTTCCAATCAACATTAGTGTGTCAGCCTCCTCCATAATGCTTCCAAACATCAATATAGCCCATCGCTAGACCCTACGCTTAACCTCTAGCTCGGTCAGAGAAACAAGCACACACAAGGCCTCACATTTGCAAAAGTAAGAGCCGAAATGAAGGAAATGACCGAAACCAGAGGGTTGGAGGTAAGGGGATAGATATGCAACCCACAAAGACAAGCAGCAAGCAGTCATGCAAGAGATAGTGAGTCATGCAGCAAACAATCATGTGCAATGAGCTAGCCTACCATAAAATCTACACACAACCTAATCATCTATGCCTATCATGAACAACAAGACCAAGCACTACCAATAATGAGTGAACATGCTACAACCAATCAGTTGAACATACAAGCAACAACAGATCATAACAGATCACAAGTGTATGCCAAATACCTATCAAGTAAGCGATCATCAGGCATCCAAATAGCCTCAAAAGTCCACTAGTTAATGAACCATGTGTTCCAATATACCCAAATCAAGTTCAAGTTTGATTCTCTTATGAAACCAAAGATTTTGGGTTCGATCCCCAGCAGAGTCACCAATTTGTGGACCTTCCCCCGATCCACCGACCGGCGTGACTCACGATTTAAAAAAAAATAATGGTGTGGAGAAAAAACGGTTTTCAAGTTTTGGAAAATCTGTCACCAATGAGGAACGGTTTTGTTTGGAGTCGTCACTTACTTTTTATTTTTATTTTTGAAATGGGAAAAATTAAGTAAGAACAAAAACTCCTCAATGACTCTAGTTAAGAAAAAGCAGTCCGCGAAACTAGGGGCCTGTTTGGTTGCTGTTTTTGAAAACTGTTCTGGAAAACAGTTTTTGAGAATAGTTTTTAAGAACAGTTTTTGGTGTTTTTTTAAAAAAAATTGTGTTTGGGAACTGAATTTTAAAAAACAGTTTTTGTTCTCAAAAACAAAAAAACATGTTTTGTTGAGTTAATAAAAAAAAATTTAGAACAAATAAAACAAAAAACACGTTTGAAAGATGTTTTTTTTTTCTTTTCTAATTAATAAAATATTTTTTTCAAGTAATTTTATATTATAAATTTATAAATATTTTTTAGATATATAGTTCATTTAAATTAAAAAAATTATTTATTTTATTAATTTTAAAATAAAAATAATTTTTATATTTTTTTAAAATAAATCAAACATAATAAAATCATTTTATTAATATTTTTTTTATTTAATCTTTAACTTTATGAAAAATTATAGCATATTCTTAAGTTGAGATAAACTTGTTATCGTGATTTGTTAAGTTTTTTTTTTATCTCTTCTCTCAAAATAATGAAATGGCCTTTTTTCACTCGGGCATCAAGAAGCCCTTTTCTGAAGTTGCCCTCCAGACGAGAGAAACCCTAAAAAGGCCCTATTTTCCTCTGCCACTCTCAATCCTCCCAGGTACTAATCTAATCTTGTTATTTATTTTTATTTTTCTGCAACCCCGTTTGATTCCCAAGAAAATCCATGCCCGTTCAATTTCTGGGAAAATTCATCATCGTTTGATTTCCGAGAAAATCCATGCAAAACCCCAAGGAAAACCAAAAAAATTGCTTTTCTTTTGCTCCCTGTGTTTTCTGGATCCGTTTTAGGGATCTCTTTGCTATTGTGCCATTGGATTTAAATTTCACGAACCCTGAATCAAAACTGAGAAAAGGGAAAAATCAAGAAAGAGGCGACGCGACTGTGCTGGAAAAGAGATGAGAACGGGAAGAAAAAAAAAACACGGAGAACATATTGTTTTTTTTTGTTTAATTTTGTTCTGTAAACAGTAAAAAAACGGGGAAAACAACATTTTGTTGTTCTCTAAACAGTGCCATTTTGAGAACACGGGGAACAACAAAAACAAAAACTACTCTCTCAACCAAACGAGTTTTTGGTGTTTTTTGTTTTCAAGAACAGAAAACAGTTCTTGAAAACACTAAACAAACAGGCCCTAGATTTCTGGGTCCGAGGATTAGGTTACCTATTAGGAAGGTACCTCATGCGAGGTAGCACCCTTCTAGGCCTGAGATCATGTCTCTACTAGTGAATTGTGTACATTGGAGCATATGGGTCAAAAATCAATCCATTCCCCCCGGGCTACATGGATGGCAAGACTCGTGCAATTCTAGTTGGCATTCTGCATGCTTAGGAAATCAACAATCAGAACAATGAGGCGTACCTGAGGTCCCCAGCCATGCGCTGCAGAAACGGGTTAGTCAATAAGCATAAGCGTACAACATATGCAACCCTGAGATTTACTAAAATTTAGCTGCATTCCTACTCGAATTGATAGAATTTCCAGTCATGACCGGACCCTATACATGCAACCTTTAATCTCCACCAAACGACCATCAAAATGGAAACTTAAAAAATTAAATTCGGAATTTCGAGATTTTTGGAAATTTTAGGAATGGAAACTTGAAAAAAATAAATTCGGAGTTTTTGAAACTTTGGAAATTTTTTGAAATGGCCACTTAAAAAATTAAATCCGAATTTTCGAAATTGGAAACCTTGAATTTTAAGAGTGTTGGAGTTTTAGAAAATTTGGTAGCCAAAACTTAAAGAATTAAATTTGGGAATTCGGGAATTTTGGTAATGGAAACTTAAAGAATAAATTCTGGATTTTGGAAACTTAGGAATTTTGGAAATAAAGCTTTGAGGATAGTATTTAAAAATGAAAGTGTGGAACTTTGAAAAAAAAAACTGAGGAAAGTATTTAAAACGAAACCTTGGGACTTTGACTTTTGGGAATTTGAAAAATTAATTTAAGAATGGTATTAAAAAAAATGAAATTGCAGAATTTTGAGAGTTGTGGAATTTTGGAAAATTAAATTTAACAATGGTGTTTTTAAAAAATTGGATTTGGAAATTTTCGAAATGGAAACTTAAAAAATGAATCCGAAACTTTATGAATGTTTGGAAATTTTGGGTACGGGAATTTTAAAAAATGAATCCGGAACTTTGCGAATTTTTGGAAATTTTGGGTACGGTAATTTTAAAAGTTGAATTCGGAACTTTGCAAATTTTTGGAAATTTTGGGTACGGGAATTTAAAAAAAATGAATCCGAAACTTTGTGAATTTTTGGAAATTGTGGGTACGAGAATTTTAAAAAATGAATCCAAAACTTTGTGAATTTTTGGAAATTTCGGGTACGGGAATTTTAAAAATTGAATCCAGAACTTTATGAATGTTTGGAAATTTTAGGTACGAGAATTTTAAAAAATGAATCCAGAACTTTGCGAATTTTTGGAAATTTCGGGTATGAGAATTTTCAAAATTGAATCCAGAACTTTATGAATGTTTGAAAATTTTGGGTACAGGAATTTTAAAATTTGAATTTGGAACTTTATGAATTTTTGGAAACTTTGGGTACGGGAATTTAAAAAAATTGAATCCAGAACTTTTTGAATATTTGGAAATTTTGGGTACGGAAATTTTAAAAATTGAATCCAGAACTTTATGAATTTGGAAATTTTGGGGTACAAGAATTTTAAAAAATGAATCCGGAACTTTACAAATTTTTGGAAATTTTGAGTACAGGAATTTTAAAAATTGAATCCGGAACTTTATGAATTTTTGGAAACTTTGGGTACGTGAATTTTAAAAAATTGAATCCGGAACTTTATGAATTTTTGGAAACTTTGGGTGCGGGAATTTTAAAAAATTGAATCCGGAACTTTGCGATTTTTTGGAAACTTTGTTTGGGCATGGGAATTTTAAAAATGGAATCCAAAACTTAATGAATGTTTGGAAAATTTGTTTGAAGTTGGATTTGGAATTTCGAAAATCTGAGAATTTAAGAAGGGTATTAACAAATTTAAGTTTTGGAAAATTTTTAAAAAACTATAAGGAAATCATATATAAAAAAATTAATTTTATAAAACTATTTAGGAGTTGTGCTTTGAAAAACTAAGCTTCGGAGAACCATTAAAAAAAAATTGTATCTTAGAAATTTAGTTTTAGAAACTGTAGAAAAGCTACTGGGAGGTTACAATCTAAAGATTAAATAATAAAAAAAATAAGGACTTTAAAATGGGTACACAACCAGTGAGCTAATAATTCATTTTTTTTTTCTTTGTGCTGAACGTGCATGGGACGCATGGAAAATGGCCACCTTGCCACCGCCGACGAGGCTTTCATTTAAATGGTAAACCACCCCGAACCTAGGGTGGTTCCAATGAGGAGGGCCAAAGGGGGCACTGCCCATGCCGCGACGGCAAGGGGAGCCCCCCCCAGCCGCCAGCGGAATAGCCATCCCATTCAGCATTGAAGGGGCGGACTGCATCAACTCCTGAACATGGTTGAACCAAGCATTTGGAGATGATATCATCTCTAGTTTTCAGTCGTTGCCACCAACGTTAAAGCCATCTCGTTCAGGCACTATATGGTTGGTTTGAAGAACATAAACAAGCAAAAATCAATGGCTCCACAGAACCTTATTCTCCATCTCCGCCATTCCTTGTGATTAGCATGATGGTCAAACTCCTGTTCCGTAAACGTTTTCATCTCATGGTCACCCAGAATCCCTGAACGTTCTATATTGGCATTGCCCAACTCTCCATAGCCAAACATTCTGAAACATGGGACAAACAACCAGAAAACAGAGTACAAAATCAAACATTTCATGTCATAACCAACGGGCTCAAATTGGTGGGAGGAAAACAGGTAGATTCAAGGCCACACATAGGTGTAAATCAGAAAATATCAAGCAACTAAAAAAAAACTACATACTTCGCATCATTTACTGAGCAAAGCTGAAGAGAACATAGATGAGCATGTAACAATGGCAGCTAAAATATAAGAGCCAGATTCCAATGGGCAACAAGTGTTCTTTACCATCACAGTCCCAAGCAAGTTAACATATCCAGAAATCACAAAAGAGAAAGAAATGTGACATGGCAGGCAAATTGAACAACAAGAATGATAAAATCCATACCCCGAAAGCCCTCTATAGCTGTGTAAAATATCGGTTTCCAGCCACCTTTTCTCCTCCATAATTCCCCTTATCAGCTCTCTGTTTTTTTTTTCTCTCTCAAAACCTCCCCTCTTAGTAGTTCCCCTTTTCAAACCTCAATCTTCTTCTTCTTCAACCCAAATGTCTCTCTTCCTCTTATCTTTTCTTTCTCTATTCTCTGTTTCTTTTTGTTTTTTTTTCCCAGTCTCATTCCTCACTCTCTGAAACGTTTTCTCCTCCCTTTGTTCTTTATTCTCTTTTTCTTTTTCCTACCTCCCCGAATCTGTCCCTCTTCCAAACCTCCCCAACTTCTCTTCTTAGACTCCTCATTTTCTTTTCCCCTAAGTCTCCCTTTTATACCCTCCCTTGAAAACCCCTCCATTCCATCTTGAAAATGCGCCCCCCTCCCCGTCTCTTTCCCATGTAGCTCCTCGGAAAACCTCTCATTCCAAATTTTTTGTTTTCTTTTTTCTCTTTTGATTTTCTTTTCTTCTCTTTTAAGCTTGCCTCCCAACTCCATTTTCCACTCTTAATTTTTCCAAAAAAGCCCTTCTTCCCATGCATTATGTCGACTCCCTTTTTCTTTTTTTATTTTAGTAAATACAGTAATGAAAGCATAATATAATACAAAATAAAAATAAAATAGACTAAAATGAAGACAATAACACAAAATAAACATAAATGAAATAATAAAAGCATAATATAAATAATAATAATAATAATAATAACAAAGATAATGATAATAATAGTATTGATAATAATAATAACAATAAGATAAGATTACTAACCACGTGCAATTTTTTGAAAGTAAATAAATAAAAAAAAATGAATGACTAAGCACACAATATTAGAATAAATAATAAAATAACTAGCTAAACAACTAAAATAGATACACGAGTGAATAAAATCAAGCACATGCAAATCATACAAGAAAAAAAATTGAAAGGCAACCTAAGTGGGCCTAGTGAACCTAAATGAGCCTTGTGAGTGCTTGAACGGTGCTTGAGTGGCATTTGGTGATTGGAAATGTGCCTAGGTGACCTAGAGAGATTTAGGATGTGCCTAAGTGATTGAAAAAAATGTGTTGAGTGACCTAGGAGTGTACTTATCGGGCCAAGTGTATCCAAATGGGCCTATGGTGCCAAGAATGCCAAAAAAACCAACCAGTCGATCTGGTTGAGAAAAAATCTCAAATTTTGACAGAATATCCCTCAAAGAACAAGGAATCCAAAAAAAATGGTGCGCAATTCCGAGCTCGAATGAGGGAGAAATGACTAAAACAAGTCAGAGTGCTCCTAATTTTAATTTGGATGGGCTTCAGCGAACTCCAATTGAACTGAAGTTTTTGTGGAGACCCTAACTCCTGACCTATAACATGACATGAACCAAGGAATTGGCCATGACGGAATTTCATAATGGACCCACGCTTGCACTACATCGAGCCATATGTGAACTCCTATGAGGTCCAAAAATCGATTAAGCTCAACAAGGGCTCCATGGTCGTGACCTACAAAAATTGGTGCAGGTGACACCCCTGAGATACATGCAAGTGTCAAGGGACAAAATTGAGGGTCTACAGAAATAGGATCCCTACAACCTTGATATTCAGTTTTATTTCCTTTTATTTTTTCCTTTTTATGCATATGTTTGATATATTGTTTCAAAATCGTAATTTTGGACTTTCTTAAAAGAATACATTTTCATAAGATTATTTTTCATTATTATTTATTTAAATAATTAATCGTTGCCATTTAGGATATTAAATTCCTTTCGAAACTTTTTTTTTTTTTTTTTTTGGGGGGGGGGGGGTTAGGTGGTTCTCTAGGCTATCTCCTTAAAGAAAAGGAGAACAACATATAAATTGGTCCTCCAGGATCTCCCTTTTAAAAAGAGGAAATCGTTTTGTTCAAAAAGGAAAGTTTAAGGACAAAGAGTATGAAAGCAATCCCTTTTTGCTACAAGAGTTCCAATTCAAGTAATAAATAAAATATTTAGAAATTCTCACCATGGAGAATTTATTTTAAGATTGTTACTAAAATTGTCTCAAAATCTCTCTCTAAAAATATTCAATAGGAACGGGTCATAGGTAAACCCATAACCTCCAAGATTAAGCCCATCTTGATTTTCGGCCCATCACCATCCTGAAGATGGGGTAGCCCAAGGAATCAAGGGATATAGACGTTCTTATGGACGAGACTATCTATGTTTGTGGTGGGAGTGGTCAATCCTAAAGATAGATATCTTTATTTGGTAACATTGATGTTAAGGATCTTGGTTACACACTTAACTCAAATGTGAAGTGGTAGAATCAACTTAAGTAGTCATACTTGCACAATCTAAGGGTTAAACATAAAAGGTATGTTAATAAGCCTTAGAATAACTTTTGAGGTTTAAGGCAAGTTGATTAATTAGAGAGGATCTGCACCCTAGTAATAAAAGTCATGACCTGCCTGAAGTAGGTTTGATTCTTATAATACTAGAATTGAGATTGAGCCCTTAAAAGCAATACATGATGTAATAAAGTCAGACTTAATTGTTCCATTGCTATCATTTTTATACATTGACATTGATTTAAGCATTCGAACCCTATGTCTTTTACATTATACATAACGTAGGTGCATTATGAGTTACACAAAGGATACAAGTCATGGCTTCCTTGTAAGTAGATAAGTTGTACACAATTAGTTTATGGATTTGGGCAATCCAATAGATATTGTAGTGAACTACCTCCTAATTAGAGGAATGAATCATCTTGGCTGTTAGGAAAGATTTCTCATGATGAGAGCACTAGTGTATGTGGAGCACACTAGATAGAACTTAAAATGAATCATGACGTAAGGTTATCTGTTGTCATGATTCATCAAGCTCCTATATTACATGGACTCTCAACCTTGAGAGGATATTGAGTTTGTGTTGAAATCAACATGAGGCTTTGACATATAGGTGAGACCTTGAAATGGTCATATATTCCTATGGATTGGGTCACTATTGATGGAGGCTAGTGGCAATAGGATTGAGATAATGTGTCCCCTTAGGTGATTTAAAGGACATGTGATCATGAAATATGTGGTCACAGTAATTCCTTTAGTGAAATTTGACATATACTCCTTGGAGATAGAGAATGTTAGTCGATCACATAATACGTTGGATATGTAACCCAGTGATTCCAGAAATAATCTTAATAGGTGATAACACTACCTTGTTAGATTACGGATACAAATTTATGAGGATTCTGCATGCAGTGGATAGTAAGTTATAGACCTAAGCTTTGTCTCATTGTTATTTACATAGAGTACTGGAGTGTAGTTGATTTTCTGTAAAGAATTGTTAAATCAACTTCAAAATTGGATTTTGAGGGAGCCAATAATGTTATGGGTCCCAATGGTTCCCGCTCTAAACTCATATATCATGTTGACATGATTTATTAGCATTGGATTGGCTCTAGGTTCACTTTTATGCATAAGGGTGTTTTTGTAATTATGCAAGGTTGCACAAGGGATAGTAAACAAGGTCTATGAATTTGTCTAATTGATTAATTAGACAAACTTGTTGGGTTAATTTGTCAATTAGAACTTGTTTTGGCGAGCTAAAACTACTTAAGTCTAGTAAGGGAACCATATAAATACTCCTTAATGGTTAGGGTTAAGGTTTCCAAGACTTTAGTTAGTCATTCTCCACCTTTAGAGAGATAAAAAGGTAAAGTTTCCTCCTTTCCAAAGTTCATCCCTTGGAGTGTCAAGGTTGTGGTCAAAGTCATCGAGCAAAAGACTTTAGGTGTACAAAACCTTTGCAAATTGTAGGCTTCATCTTTATTGGATGGATTTCAATCTGGGAACATCTATATCGTAAGTATGAGTTTTAATCTCTAGATTTGTATTATACTATGGTTTTTAAAGCCATTTATTTCCATTATGTTAGATCTAGAGATCCCTAAGGATAAATACATGCATCCTAGGAGATATAGGGCATAGGAATGAAAGAATTCGGAGTTCCTAACAACTTGTATTAGAGCTCTATGGTGAGTTCATGTATGTTAGATCTACTCTATGGTGTGCATATATCTGTTTTACAATGTATTTTTTTCATCCCATGGCCCCTAGGAATGAATGAGTGAAATTCACTTTTATTTTTCAATTAAATGGATATAGATAATTTGTGACTTTCTAGAGATGGGTTGTACACCCCATAATGGGTATAAGATTTTTATTTGATTGAAAATTTTTTTTCTTTTCAATAAATTGGTTATAAACTCCATTATAAGAGCATAGGAATTTTTTATTGTTGTAAAAAAAAAAAAAATCTTTTTGTTTATCTATGGTGACCTAAGAGAAAGAAAGATTCTTGAAGTTTCTCTTTTGAGATCCTATGATGACTTAAGAAGAAAGAAAGATTTTGGAAGTTCTTATTTTGAATTCCATGGCAGCACAATGACATCGACTTTAATTCAAAATTGGGACTACCTCCCATGAGTTTCTTGTGGCAAACCACATATGGTTTTGATTAATATGACCTAGGTGTAAGTGTTGAAGTTGTGTCTGATTAATGCTAGGTTTCTTTCTTTTATGTGAGATATGATAATTCTCATTACTTAATAAAATAGATAATGGAGTCACACAATAATGATTGTCTACCAATGATCCTAATTATACAAACAAATCATTCGTCTTAATAAAAACTGTTTATTATAAAAAAAAAAACCAATTAATAATTCAATTTACATAAACTAGAAACCTAATCGAATTTTTCCTAGTCTCAATAACATAAAGACAATCTTTTAACTCTAGAATAAAACTATCATCTAAGATAATAGTGACATCTCTCATTGCTTACATAACAATCCTTGCCTTAGGAGTTAACGTCAGGTATATATTCCCACCATTCAACCTTCTCCTTAGCTAAAACCCTTATAAAGAATTACAAAGTGGCTCCAAAATCTATCCACCATGAATTAGTGGAATCCAGCATTAAACAAGATTTAACTAGAAAAGAAATATGCATACCTAACTGTTTGTTCAGGAACTTAAGGCATTCCTTCTTCTAGCGGTCTTTTTAACCGTAAAGGAAACACTTACCTTGACATTACTTTTCTTCTTCTTCCCATTTCCCTTAAAATTTCCCTTTTGTTTGGTGGTATCGGTAGTGTTCTTCTTCTTACTAAAAGAACCCTAAGAACCGTTAACTATCATATGAGTGCCTCTTTGATCTTTGAGACTCCACTCAACCATTTTCTCATCATATCATTTAAGTTCATCACCATCTTGTTCATAAAATAGTTGAGCATGAATTACTGAAAGAATCCGACAAGGTCTTTATAATCCTGTCAACTTGGGTTTCCCCATCAATCTCAACTCTAAGGATATTTACCTCATTAAAGAGCCTGATCATACGAATCATATGATCTCTAATGAGAGTTTATTTTAACATCTTAGCATTCATGATGGTCTTAAGAGCAGCTTGTGCAGCTAGCCTACCCAACTAGCATGCCCTTGTCACCAAACATCTCATAGAGACTAAATATAATATCATAAGTTGTTGAAATAGACATCTGCTAACATTGCAACATGTTATCCAATGACCCAAGTATGTTACACTTGGTCTTCTGATCTGCCCTCCACCAACTATGATAATTGTCCTTCTCCTCTTAAGTGGAATGTTCATTAGGGGTAGAAGGAGCAATTTCCTGAGTTACCCATTTTTGCTTCTTTAAAGTGAGTATTATATTTAGATTCTTTTTCCAATCCACATAGTTTGGTTTGGTCAATTTGCTAATAGGGAGGATGAGATTAATTGGGTAATAAGACATGACATTTGTAACAAAAATAAAAACTATGCTTTAATAAATGAGCATACATAGCAACTTGGTAATTAATTTAGCAAAAATGTAATGGTCTCAAACCACATGGCATTTTGCAAGGTATCCTAGTATCATAAGAATCAAGTCTATAGTGGGTAAGTCATGACCTTATTACTAGTTAAAGACCCTCTCAAATTGATTTCTTTGTCTTAATCATAAAGGTATTTAAAGGCAAGATAAACATACTTTTTATTTGACCCATGAACTATGCAAGTGGGACCACAATGGGAAATTAAACCACTTCACATCCAAGTTAAGTGTGTAACCATTGTCCTTAAACTATCAATGTCACAAAGTACAAAACCCCATCGGTAAGGTGGTTACTCTCACAATAGACATGTCCAGTCTCTTCCTAATAAAGAGTCACTTTTCCTAGATTCCTAGGTTGTATCCCATCAATGGGGTGGTGATGAACCTATATCAACATGGGCTCAATAATGGAGGTTGTGGGCTTTGCTAAGGCCCTTTCCCACTTAATCTTTTGAAAAGAGAGACTTCGAGTAATTTTGGTAGTCTTTTTTAAAATAATTCTCTATCATGAGATTTTCCAAATCTGTTATTTATTTCTTAAACTGGGACTCTAACTGCACCAAAATTTGTTTGAATACTATGGTAAGTCCCCAAGTGTAGGGTATGATTGTAGCTTTAAAAAGTCGATGAGTCGAGTGTCGAACCTCAAAGAAGGGATCTTGGAGTGCAAGTGAGAGGGAAAGATCAAGAAAATTAATGAAGTTGATAATGAAAATTAACACTTTCTTGAATTCTTTCTTTAGGAAAAGAAGTGGTTGAAAAGTTGTTAAAGAAAAAATAAGAATTGGTTAAAAATATTAACTAACATGTAATTAATAGTTGAGGAAGAGGAAATCCCTATGGTCCCTTCCTTACCTTGGATTTGCAGCAATCTGTAGTGGATTTGCAGCGCGGAGCAGGCGACTGCTCCCCCTTCTCTCCCTCTCCCTCTCTCTCTCTCTCTTTCTCTCTTCCGATGTGGCAATTCCAATCTTCGCTAGCAATTCTCTGATCGGGTTTCTTTGTGTTTCAACTTTGAGAATTAGTTCAAGTTTCAAATTGTTCTACTGGCATGGGAGGATTTGCTGATGACATGGAGAAATTTAGGGGCAAACTGGGAAGAGGAAAAGTGAACAGGACATAGTGCACGTTTTGGATATTATTTTATCTATTAATAGTTGAATCTCATATTCTATATATTTGGGTTTTCAAAACCATATATTTTCCACATCAATAGCCTAAGACCTAACTTTTCCTTTGGATTTTATGCACTTTGGGTTGAGCTATTTTTTAATACCCAACATGCCCTCCTCATTTTGCAAGTCAACTTCCACATCTGAAAAAAAAAACCAAAATAAATAAATAAAGTTAGATAGTAGGCTTCATTCACTTTTCGTCTCTATCTAAACCCTTTATGCCTTTCTTGGTAAACCCCAATTAAAAAACCCTAATCTCGAAACCCATATCTTTTTCTCACTCTCGAACCTCAAATCCTGGAAAACCTTAAACTCTTTGATTCCTGACTTTTCCTCATATCCCTCCGCCTTTATCTCTGTCTCTCCTACTCCCTCGCCTACCTACCACCGACAACACCCCTTCCTCACTGTCGTCATTGCCACCTTTGTTGTTGCCACTTCTAGCTTCAACGATACCACTCATCACCTTTGTTGACACAAGACCAAATGGCATATGAGATGATGAATTCAGATCCCCTTCTCTTAATTCCATATTCGGGGTACACGACAACAAGTAAGTTTTCTTTCTAGCATTCTTAGTCTCTATTCATTTTCTAAGAGAACAATCTGAAAAGAAAAAAAGAAACAAATTTTGAGTCTTGAAAATGATATTCATAGAAATAGTTACAAGACAGAGTAGTTGAGTGGAGTCTTTTTTCCTTCTCTAAGTTCTAAAATGGCAAAAAATCTTAAGTCCCTGTTTTCTTCTCTTATATTTCATAAGTAACCAAATGGAATAAATTTAAAAGAAAATTCAGAAATTGGCAAATGTTGCATATGAAGACTTAGACAAACCCCAAGACTTATCCTAAACCAGTGGTTGTGATGGAAATTTCTGTGAACTAATGATTACCTTTTTTGAACAATCTGTGCTTCGTCATGTGCATGAATTCTTTGAACCCAAGCCCTAACTTGATTCACTATCAGTGCATGCATGCGTTATAGGTTCATATTGGCTTGTTTCCCCACCATATGACCCTTAACCAATGCTTGTAACTTCACTAGTCCCCTTAAAGCACACAATGTCAATCTTCTTTTTCCATTTTTTCAGGTATTTTGGAAAATAGGTTCTATAACTTAAATCTTGAAAGACAAGGCATGAATTTAAGTTGGAAAAAACCAATACATTGCAAATCATTGAAGTGAATTGGACTAAATTAGTGTGTGTGGGCTTAATGAAAAGGTCGTGTATAATTGAATTTTTGTCTCAAGATCAAAATTTACATTGTTTTAATGGTTTGAAATAATTCTAAAGTTTTTCGCTTATTGTGCAGCTATCTGTAACAGAGAAAGCAAACTATTTTTTGTGTTAGACAATATGGGACTTGTACCAAAGCCACAACATTGTAAGATTATAGAAATTTATCTTCAATAAAGTGTGTATTTGTACTTATGATAATTGATATTCACTTGTTGATTTGCCATCATGAGCAGCAAAAGATACTAGGAAAAAAATATTTGTATAGAATGTCTTTTAGTATGAAACTCAAAACATAATTAACCAAATTTATCTTGTGATGAAGATTCAAGAAAGCATACTAACTAAATTTGAAAACATCACATCCATCAAAATAGATAACATGGGGACTGTCAATACTGTAGATTGGACCAAATTTGACTTCTATATTTTATGTATGTACTAAGAGGGAGGAAGATTTTCTTGTCAACTAAGGGACTAAACTAAACATTCATTGTTGCTCTTCCAATATTTTATCATATGTTCTGATGTTTACTTTTCATTCCATTAAGTCTTTGGAAGAAGTATTTCAACATATCCATTCATTGTTGCTCTCCAAGTATTTGCATCTAGACATCACTCATTCAACCTTTTCCATTGCAATCATAAACCGAAACTATGTATACACAATATTCCATTAATAATGTTTATCAAGTTCTCACAATTTTTTATTTTTGTCTTGCTAATTTGACCATCAATTTCCATTGTACATGTAGATGTCTCTTGCTTGATAGGAACATTCCATTCCCTCGATGAATAGGTGATTTTGGCTGCAGTTATTACATGTTGTTTTCTACTAAATTTCTGCTCCCTTTTTGCCTTGGACCTTGGTTTCAGGTACATCTGCCCATTCACAATATTTGTTTCGCTTTTATATAGTCCTACAAATTTCTTCATCATAACTGCAACCTATCCACATGTTGTTATGTTCTTGACTTCTCACAAAGATGATGCTTCTTTTTTTGTTTTTGTGCAAGTTGATTAACTTCATGCATTAGACTAGTGTATTCTATTACCAATTCAATTGCACTTTTTTAGTTTTTTTTTTTTTCTAAGAGATGGATTTTCTTTGCAATTATGGCTTGGCCTTTTCTCTAAATTTTGCTTTGCATGCTTCTTCAATCCCCTGTTTCAAATAGACACAACCATTTTATATATATATATATTTTTTTATCATGATTGACCTGACTTTACTTGTATACAGTTCAAGCCACACCTTTTGAATTGTTTTGCTGCAAAATAAATGCAGTTTTATATCTGAAACTCTTATGAGATTATTGCATTTACTCGTTTTAATTGCATAATTACACACACAACCTCAAATATGGTTCTTTTTTTAGGAATTAAATGTTACTCCTTTAGATCTTTGAGACTATCATATCATATCATAAGTAATAGAAGTTCATTGTTCACATAGCTACATTAATTTTGATGTCAATTTATGTAAAGGCTATGATGATTTATTTTGGTTTCAGTTTAATCTTGAGAAGATTGGAGTAGGCAATAAAACCATTTGGTTGGTCACTAAGGTTCTTAAAAGAGAAAGAAGGATACTAACCCAGCATTTTCCCTATCCCCTTCATGGACATAGATATAAACTTTATCCATTTATTGACTGAAGTTCATTTCTTGATGTAGAAACATGGAAGGCAATCACCGAATCCATGAGCTTTGCTGCCTTTTGCCAAAGGATGGGCTATTGGATGCCACATTTCCGAATTTAGACCTTCAGGGCTTCACCCTTTGAAATAATTATTGTTTTGACTTTCAAAATCAAGAAGGTTAGGCCAAAATAGTGCATGTCCTTGCTTTGAGATAGCTTTTCATATATGAACACATTTGTTTTGAATTTTATTTTTAGATCACAAAAATGGAAGCAGGGATCATCTCATTCACAAAAGACAACTCTTGTCGACTTGATATATGTTCCTACTTTTGAGACTAATAAATATATATATATATATATATATATATATATATATATATATATATATATATGCAAGCTGCTACCTCAGTGCAGCTTCCATTGGGGTCTTAGCATTGGTGATTGAATTTTATTTTTATATCACAAAAATGGAAGCAGAGATCATCTCATTCACAAAAACAAAAGCAGATACCTTTCTTCCTTCCCGTTTTAGGTCTGCCTCAATTCTTGAAAATCTCATGATCTTCATTTTCATGTATATTCTTCTCTGTTTCCTTGATATCTACTACTGCATTGCATTCACATTTATGATTACTTATTGATAGAAAATGACTGATCATGATAGGACTAATTGGATTTGGTAGATCAGAGGCGTTTGTATAATTGTTTGCGGTGTTAGTGATTGTATGGAAACTAGACATACGCAACATCCATTTGAATTTTAAGTTTGTTTTAAAAAATTACAGGTAAATTTTCCTTGAAATTCCAATAATTTCAATCGATAATTTAATTAGGCCTGTTAATGAACTGAAATTATAACTAATATTATACCCAACTATTTGGATCTCAACTTTGAACAACACGTGAAATGAAAACCCACCTAATTCCCAAACAGGCCCTTGTCCAGGCGATCACGGTCCACCAGATACGCAAATCCATAAGCCATATTCATCAGCGTCGCCTCATGCATCTCCGGCGTCGCCGTCGCCGTGGCGTCCGTGGAGAAGAACACCCTAAAGCCCCTCACAAACGCTTCACGCGCCGTCGTCTCGCAGCACAGGTTCGTCATCACCCCCGACACGATGACCTCCTCCACGCTCCTCTCCGCCAAGTACTCCTCAAGGCGCGTGCCCCTGAACGCGCTGTATGTGGTCTTCTCCACCACCTTGTCGGTGGGCATTCGCCCGATCTCCGACATCAGCTCGGCCTCTGTCGTCCCGTCCAGAATAAGGTCGCCGCCCCACCACTCGCCGAGCATGGCGTGGTCGGCGGGGGACTTGTGGGAGTGGCGCGTGAAGATTACTGGGATGGAGGCTCGTCGGCAGAGGGCGATAGTGGTGGTGATGGCGGGGATTATGGGTTTGGCTATGGAGGAGAAGTAATTCTGCATATCGATTACTAAGAGAACCGAAGTTTTAGGGTTTGGGTTCCGTTTTCTGATGTCGTATTCCTTGTATGAACCACGCCAGGACGCCATAGCCATTTCTGTTAACCCTCAAAGACCTCGGCTTGCTAACTTTGTTATTGATGAGTGTTGTGGAGTTAATTACCCATTTACCCTTTATTCTGGGTTTTTCTAGAGCAACAAAAATAGGATTCTTTGGTGGAGTTATATTTGCATCGCACAATTTCTCTTGACATCCTCCCTTTAATGAGATTCCTAAACTAATTTTATCATATTTGATTTCACTATAAAAAAAATATAAAAGAAAATTTAATATAATTAAAATAGATTTGAATTTAATAAATTATTTTTATATATTTCTTTAAACCTATTTTACTTATTTCTATAAAGATTAAATAATTTTAAAATATATAAATTTTTAACAAATTTTAATTATGTAATATTTTCTTTTACACTATTGATGATAAAAGCAAATATAAGAAAATCATTTTCTTAAGATTATATTTGGTTCAAAAAAAATTGAGGGAAAATGTCAGGAAAAATGGAAAGAAAGAAAAAAAATTATTTCCTTAAACTTTTATGAATTTTTCTAAAATTTTTCATTAAAGTACATTCGATGTGGGATGTCACAACCCCCCCCCCCCCCCCCCCCCCCCCCCCTCCTCCCCTCCTCCCCTCCTCTCCTCTCCTCTCTCTTCCCATGGAGACAACATTCTCGTTATGTACCATGAGATTACAGGGTCAAACAAACAAACACCCCCTATGGGCCCAACAAACCTCCACACCGAGATCGAGGATCGGCTTTGATACAATTTGTAACGACCCGTACCCAACCGTGTAAATATTGTCCACTCTAGACCCAAAGGGGCCCTCACGTCTTTAAAATGCATCTACATGATTAAGAGGAGTTCATACTTATATAGCACCGATAACTTTCCTCCCTATCCGATGTAGGATGTCAAAATAACATTAGAAAGTTATAGATCAAAATTTATTTTGAATGACTTGACTAGTTTTTTCTTTACATATAATTATATTTTTTGTATAACTTTTTTACTAAGTAAATAAACTTTAAATTAAATAAAACTTATGTTTCTTTGATTGAGCTAGTGGTTAGGAATAGGGTCTAACGACGAGCTATATCGATGTTTAGGAAAATTTTGGAGGAGGTGGACATACTGATACTAATTGGAGTCTAATCTTTGAAGACCTATATAACCCAAAGCTAGGTTTCATGGATATTTATGTGACCAATGTGTTTCTTTTTCCACTTTAGCTTCATAGGATTTTCGGATGCATCCACACCACTCACTGTGCACTTTAGTTGACTACTGAGTGCTGAGAGTTGTGAGAGCTTTTACCATAGGAAACCCCTTGGGATGTGAAGGTAGTGCATGTGTGGAGGTAATGATAGCAAAGATTGTTGATAGACCATTAGAGAGATATCAGATATAGATGATTTGGAGGAGTTTATAGCCAAGGATTGCTGGACATGTGGTTGGAGTACCTTTTACAGACTTTGGATCTTTGATTTCAGCACTGTATGACGTGGATGATGGCATTTCGAGAGGGTTATGGTTTGATTCTTCCCCTGTTGATGCTAAGGGAAAGAAACCAGTTGAAAGACAGAGGTCAAATGTAGGCACTATTACTTCTACTAGTCAGAGGCCTCCCAAGCGTCATTAGCTAGTTTCACAGCCTGTTGAACTTACCCTTCTTATTCACCTCACCAATATAGGCCACAGGCGCCTCTTCAGTCGTATCATCAGACTTACCCGTTTTCCACACTAGTACAGTTGTGTTATATAGTACCGGGCACAGAGAGGCCTCTAGTTTCATACCCTGCTCTAATACAACCATGGTATGCAACATAGATCACATAGAGACCTTCAGTTTTATACCCTAGACCCAGGGCTCCACAGGCATATGCTCCATTTGCTTTAAAGACACCTAGATAATTTTCATAGTTAGGTATGTCATTGAGCTAGGCTCTTCAGAAGCTCACAGATGTTGGATTATTGACACTTCTTGCTCCTAGGCCATTGCTTCATCCTATTCCGCCATAGTTTAGGATGGATTTACATTGTGCATATCATCAAGGGCCAAGACATGAGACCGATCATTGTACTGCTTTGAGGCACACTATCCAGGACTTGATAGATCAAGGTTTGTTTCACATGGGTAAGCCAAATGTAACCACTAACCCTCTGCTAGCTCATACTTCACATGCAGTCTTTCCGCCAGCCGGTGGTATACATTTCATGGATTTCACTAAGCTGGATGATCACATTCACATGCTAAGTTGGGATGATTCTGAGCTAAAGCCTATAGTAGTGGATGAGAGCCATGAGGTTGATGGAGTGATCTCAAACCCACAGGCGTCTGTACCATTTAAACTAGTTCCTGACACACCACCAGTGCAGTTGACTACGGTTGGGTGTTGACTCGCCCATGCTATAACATTCAATCTTCGTTTATATTGAGTCGAGATCCTAATGAGACAGTTACTCAGGATGTTCACTATGTCATCTGTGAAGGCAGGGTGGTACGACAACAGCCTCCCACAGTTGCTAGACCTTTAGACGAGAGGATGATGATATTTTGAGGTAGCTCTAGAACACTCAGGCCCACATCTCTATTTGGAGTCTTTTGGCATCATCTACATCTCATCGGGAGGCACTTATTAGGACGTTGAGTCAGATATGAGTTGAGACATCTACCTCCCCTGAGGAATTAATCCATATGTTGACAACTGACAGGGCCACGAGCATTGTCTTTTCTACTTATGATTTACCCTATGGGGGTTCTTACCATACTCTACCCCTTTACATTTTTGTTGGCTATTTTGGGCATCGAGTTCCATCTTTCCTTCTAAACAATGGCTTTGCTTTGAACATTTGCCCACTAGGTACAATAGTCATTATTGGCTTCGGACCTTCAAACTTTGAGCCATCTTCTCAGACAGTTCGAGCCTATGATAGTACACGTAGAGAGGTTTTGGGTACGTTGACATTGGACTTGCAGATAGGCCCTGTCACATTCTCTGCTTTATTTCAGTTTTTGAGGATTCCACATCCTTTAACCTGTTACTGGGTCAACCTTTGATCCATAGAGCAGGAGCTATACCATCTTTCCTTTATCAGAAGATGAAGTTCATACATGAGGGCAGAGTCATTACTATACAGCCTACTGGAGACACTTATTCTACTTCCAAGCCAGTATTAGAGATTAGTCATGGCGATGATGACCTATTTTTGACTGGCTTCACCTTTGATGAGATACAGATTGTGGAGGTTGAGCAGTTTTATAAAGATCATGTGGCACTTCCCTTTGATGAGCATGGAAGTATAGTGGTTTTGGACATGATGAGATCTATGTATTTCTTACCTGGCTTGGGTTTAGGACATCGTTAGCATGGCTCTGGAGAGTTCATTGTCACAGTTGATGACGATACTCCTTTTGCTCTTGGTTTTGTTCCTATAAAGGCTGAATATAGATACATGGCACTTTTGCACAATGAGAGACTCAGAGCTCATTTACTTCACATGCTATTTGACTATCCTATTCGCCCATATAAGATGAGCTTAGTAGATTATTTTGTGAGGGCATCAGAGGCACAAATGTATTCAAAGAGGATCACCAGTGGACTTGGTGTTGATCAGGAGGCTGAGCTTCAGTGTCTTGTTCATCAATTGTAGTTGAGTGATGGAACTCTTGACATTTCCACTTCTATTTTGGTTACTCCTCTATCTCCAGACCGTACGAGCCTATTGACGCTTTATTTCCCAGAGAAGACTGATGAGTATGGGACCTCTATTAAGATTGCAGGCATGATAGATGGGGCTATTTTGGGTGACAAGTATAGTGATGAGTTGATCATGGTAGACATGAGTCAAATTACCGAATATGTTTAGCCAAAAATTGTGATTACTACCAAAAAGTGCTATTTTGTAGACCTAATTATAATGGTTTTAAGCACCTTTGAGTAGTAATCATATTCATTTAACCCAATTAATTCATTAAGGTCCTTAGTAATTGGTTTTAACCATTTTGTGGCAAGTTTACACGTTTATATCAGCTTATGAATCAATTCAAGCATGCCAAATGATGGAGGAGCTACTTGGACAAGTTAAAGCAAGCTTTTAGCTACACCAAAGCAAGCCAACCAAAGAAGAGAAGCAAAGAGAAGCAAAGAAAAGCAAAAGAGAAGCAAAGAGAAGCAAGGAGGAAATCAGAGGACAGCAGCTGCAGTCTTCTTGGGCACTTTTTGAGCACTTCCCGAAGTCCATTTTTTACATGCTATATATCATTTTAAAGCTCAAGAAGTCAAAAATCCAATGCTTCAAACCGTGTATGATTTGGAGCTGAAACGAGGAAGTTATGGCCTTCGGAAGAAAACTGCTTCAGGTGTGCGAAAATTTCGCACACCCCCTTCAGGTGTGCGAAAATTTCGCACACCCCTCCCCTGTTTTGCCGACTCCACACAAGATCTTTTCTTTTTAGATATTTTTGTATAAATTTCCATTCTTCTCCTTGTAATCCACCAATCATAAGATTTCTTAGCTAGGAAGGTTGGAAAAACTTCTCTATATAAACTCCCTTGCATCCGTTGATGTAATATGGGGAAATATATGGAAGATATGTAAGATATATATAAAGCTTGTTTTTTTCTCTCTTCTCCGGTTCTTCTCCATTTCTATTTTCTTAGTAGCCAAACATCCTTGGTGGATGAAATCCCCAAGAATGAGAGGCTAACCTTTTAAGTTTCTCAAAGTATGGATGTTATGTGATGGCTTGGATGCATTCCCATGGAAATTTCTCGCACTCGGAAGGTAAGGTAGTCGTTTTTCATTAATGGTTCATTAATGCAAAGTTTAGTTTTTATTTCCATTGGACAACTTCCAACGGCCAATACTTGATAAGCTTTTGGATTTCTATCCATTAGTTATCTCCTACGAGCTATTGGAAGGTGAGGTTTTCAATTCCAAGTTTTGCATTAATCCATTAGAACCAATTTCAATGGCCATTGAAAGGTGAGTTTATCACTTGGAATGACTTTGAGTTGCCAATATTTGGTAAGCTTTTGGCTTTAGACCATTAGTTATCTCTTACGAGCCATTCAAAGGAAGTCTAAGGTGACTAACCATTGATGAAATTCACTACCATCTGTTTTGCCATTTTAAAGGATTAAAACTTGATTTGCTAAATCCATACCGGTTCGGGAAGCAAGCATCACCATAGTTGCAACCCCAACACGAGGAGCCTATCCTGAGATTTCCAATTTGCATAAGAGCCAGAGCATAGCTATCCTATCTTTGAGAAACTTGTTTTTACACCCTTTCATTTTAGTCTTTAATGTTAGCTTAAATTAGTTTAAATCTTTCTAAAACATTTACATCTTCTTTTAAAGCTAACATCCATAAGAAAATCACCTATTTTCCTAATTTGAATATCACTTGTGTTTGCGAAAACCCTTCCCAGTGAACGATCCTAGAACCACTATGCTATAGTAGCTTGGCTACTTTAGTAATAGTATCTAAGGTATAAATTTTGTTGATACGCCTTTAAAGCCAAGCTACCATGAGTCGCATCAGATTGCTTCTCCACTTGATCTGTTTGGGGTACTTGTTATTGAGATGGTTGAGGATGTTTAGCTTGTCCCAACTCCTTGGTTGTTTACTACTATTGCTCACGATGATGATGTACTTGAGAATGTTATTAGCCCAGTTGTGGTAGAGTCCGAGCATTTGTCTCTCATTCTGATGATGTACTGATTCTTTCTCCATATACGGATAATGAGTCTTTTTGAGTATTTGCCTGTCTTTAGTGACATCACTTTATCTGCACTTCATTCACCACATCACATATATTTGATATAGATGATGATATTGCACAATATGATTCAGATGAGGACTCATCTTCTGCTTTTGATTTGAGTCCCATTGATCAGAGAGTTTCACCTACCACAGGAGATGTCGAGATTGTTGATTTTAGTATAGCAGACCAACCTAAGGAGTTGAGGATCAGATTAGATTTGTTTATAGATGAAAGGGATAGCCTCGTCCAATTACTCAGATCACATTTGGATGTTTTTGAGTGGTCTTATGAGGACATGCCAAGCCTTGATCCATCCATAGTCCAACATCATTTGCCACTTCTGCCTCATGTCAAACCAGTTAAGTAGAATTTGAGGCGATTGCATCCTTGTTGGCATTTATAGGTGAATGAGGAGATTCAGAAGCTGCTTAGTGTAGGATTCTTATCAGTGGTTGAGTGTCCTGAGTGGTTGGCCAATGTTGTCCCTGTTCCAAAAAATGACGACAATGTAAGGGTCTGTGTTGATTTCCGAGATCTTAACAAGACCAGTCTTAAGGATGATTTTCCTCTTCCTTATATCGACATGTTAGTTGACAATACAACAAGTCATTCGATGTTGCCCTTTATGGATGGGTTTTCCGGGTATAATTAGATCCTGATGACTCCATAGAACATGGAGAAGACGTCTTTAATTACCGAGTGGGGTACTTATTGCTATAGAGTGATGCCGTTTGGTTTGAAGAATGCATGAGCTACCTACCAGAGAGTAGCGACCACCATTTTCCATGATATGATGCATCAGGATGTCGAGGTTTATGTAGATGACATGATAGTGAAATCCCGAGATAGAACAGGTCACATGGCAACTTTGGAGAGATTCTTTGAGAGGATCGAACAGTTTAGATTGAGATTGAATCCCAAGAAGTGCACTTTTGGAGTGACTTCTGGGAAGCTATTAGGATACATTGTCAATGAGAGAGGCATAGAGGCGAATCTAGATAAGATCATAGCCATCCTTGACATGCTTGCATCGAGGACTGAGAGAGAGAGACCAGAGGCTTCTTGGGTAGACTTCAGTACATTAGTAGATTCATTGCTAGATTGACAAACATATGTGGACCCATTTTTTGACTCTTGAGGAAGAGTCAAGCTACTATTTGGGATGATCAATGCCAACTCGCATTTGAGAGGATCAGGGAGTATTTGTTGTCGCCTCCAATTCTAGTGCCTGCTACACTAGGGCATCCCTTACTCCTATACTTTTCAGTCTCAGACATAGCCTTGGGATGCATGTTAGCTATCCTAGATGATTTAGGAAAGAAGAGAGCTATTTATTATTTGAGTAAGATGATGATTGATTATGAGACGAGATATGTCATGATTGAGGATTTCTTCTTGGCAATGGTTTGGGCTACTCAAAGATTGAGGCATTACATGACAAAGTATTCAGTGCACTTGCTATCTCGTTTGGACCCTTTGAGATATTTGTTTGACGGGCTTGCTTTGATTGGTTGACTTATGAGATGGTTGGTACTCATGACTAAGTTTGATATTCATTATGTCACTCAGAAGTCTATTAGAGGGTGCATTGTTGAAGATCACTTAGCCTCATTACGAGTTTCCGATTGATGATGACTTTCCAGATGAGGATATTGTTGTAGTGACTAGTTTGCTAGGTTGGCGTATGTACTTTGATAGTGTGGCCAACCATTCTGGATACGAGATAGGTGTTCTATTGATATCCCCTCTTGGTGACCACATTCCTAGATCTGTTCATTTGGGCTTCTCTGATCGACACCCTGCCACGAACAATATTGTTGAGTATGAGGCTTGTATCTTGGGATTAAAGACAACTCTTGAGCTCTGGATTAGACAAATGGAGGTGTTTGGTGACTCCAATATAGTATTGAGATAGATTCAAGGCCATTGGAAGACTAAAAATGTGAAGCTCAGGCCTTACCATGCATACTTGGAGCTACAGGTTGGGAGATTTGATGATTTGAGATATACATATCTGCCTAGAGCGCAAAACCATTTTGCTAATGCCTTAGCTACTCTAGCTTCCATGATTGATATTCCTACTGATACCATTGTTCGCCCTTTACTAATTGAGTCAAGATCAGTTCCAGCCTATTGTTGCTTGATTGATAAGTTAGAGTTGGATAATGGTTTGCCTTGGTACCATGACATATACCAGTTTTTGAGATTTGACACATATCTTGAGGTTGTTATAGCCAAGGATAAGAGAGTCTTGAGACAGTTAGCCACTCGATTTGTGATTTGTGGGGAGACACTATACAGACGATCAATTGATGGGATATTACTATTGTGCTTAAATTGCACCTCTGCTGATCGAGATATGAGAGAGGTTCATGCAAGAGTATGTGGACCACATATGGGAGGGCATATGTTAGCCTATAAGATCATGAGGATTGACAATTTTTGGTTGACCATGGAGACAAACTATTGTCAGTTTGTTTAGAGATATCCAGAGTGTCAGATACATGGGGACCTCATTCATGTGCCACCTTCAAAGTTACATGCGCTAACTTCACCATGACCATTTTCAGTATGGGGTATAGACATTATTAGGAAGATTTCGCCAAATTATTCCAATGGTCATGAGTTCATCTTGGTCTCCATTGATTATTTCAGCAAGTGGGTGGAGGCTGCATCATATATGAGATTGATGTCATTTGGGGTCGCTAATTTCACCATATCACACATTATTTGTCGTTATGGAGTCCCTCATGAGCTGATTTAGGACAGAAGAGTACATTTTAGAGCAGATATTGACACTTTATTATAGAGATACAATATCCAACATCATAGATCGTCAGCCTACAGGCGGCAAACTAAACTAACGAAGCGGTAGAGGCTACGAATAAGAATATTAAGAGGATCTTGCAAAGGATGATTGAGACTTCTAGGTATTTTTCAGAGAAGCTCCCTTTTGCTTTGTGGGCTTATCGAACTTTTTTTCACACCTCTACAAGAGTCACACCTTATTTCTTGGTGTATGGTATGAAGGTAGTGCTACCAGTTGAGATGGAGATGGGTTCATTGAGGATAACATTAGAGCACCAGATTTCAGAGGTAGATTAGGCTCAGACTCAATTAGACCAGCCCATTATCCTAGATGAGAGGAGATTGAGGATAGTAGACCATGTTCATGCCTATCAGAAGAAGATGGCACGTGCATTCAAAAAACGGGTCAAACTTAGACCGCTATAGAGAGGTGACTGAGTCTTAAAGGTCATCAAGGGATTGATCAAAGATCCTAGAGGGAAATTTAGACCTAATTGGAGTGGACCTTATTTCATTAGGGAGTTGACCCCGAAGGATGCTACATTGTTGATGGATCTAAATGGAAACCGATTTTCAGAGCCGATCAATGTAGATCAGTTGAATAAGTATTATGTTTGAGACCATGGTCGTAGGATGGGTGACCATCATTTCGGTTAGCCACATACCTTGTTATCCCCATTTTGACATATAGACCGTTGCTAGCCCATTAAGCCTCGCATGTGTATTAGAGCCTTTCTTTCTTATTGCCTTGCTTACACTTCTACACCGGGATAGGGGCCCTTTAGCTATGCATGCTTCATTTAGGAGTTTCATGAGCCTTGGGCCTACGAGTGCATCTTTCTTTTATTATTTTTCCTACCATCATATCTCATTGATTGTTTTCTTCATCTTTTTTTTTTTTGGTCTCATTTGCTACTTGTTCTGCTTCATTTTTTCTCCACCTTAAGTGGTGATCCTCCTCAATTCATTACATGGAGGATGGTCACATCATTTCCATTATCTATACCACGGACATTGATCTGAAGTCCTTTAGTTTGAGAAGGTCATCTCATTAGAGAGAGTATATAGCACTTTGGAGCTTGAGAGCATGTCCATCCATTATTGATGTTATCTCTTTAGGGCTCATTTGTTTGTGTTAAGGGTATGTGCACTTGTATATATTTTAAAAAAAATGAAGATGAAAAAAAAATTGAAATGAAAAAAAAAAAAAAAAATGAAAAGAAAAGAAAAATAAGCACACGTGTGTATGTGCATAGTATTCTGCATCATTGAGCGTGTATATTGATATCTGAGGGTCACTTTATTGAGTATGATTGTTGGTGAGAGTTCGTATGTGAACTTTCTGAGGTCCTTTTCTCTTTGTATCCACTTTTCCATATCTTTTTTTTTTTTAGAGAGAGATGAGTGACCTTCTCTTAGGGGCTTTGGATTATTGTCATTTCCATCATTACATTCATTATTGACGTGACTTCACTTCATACTTTGATTTGAGTTGATCACCATTTCTCTCTATATGTTCATTGTTTCGTCATCATCCTCATCATTGCTTTTGATTCATCCTTTTCACTTCACCTCCTTGTTATTTGCTTACATTGACCTATTCCAAGTTTGCTACCCTTTTTGCATTATTTTTACACATCTTATTATTAGTTCTATTTGCTTCATTTATCTCTTCCTCGATATTATATTCACATTGGGCACTCTTAGGTCCATAGCTCACGAGCTTTTCCATACATGTTGCATTTTATACATGAGGGCATGGGTTTTGATCATTGGGTATTTGGGCTTAGTTTTCCTTCATTTCTATTACCCTATCACCCTAGCCTACGTTATGTCTCATGTCTTAAGACCACCCTGAGGCCATGGGATTAGATGTTGTCTTCAACAACCCTTACTTGGATAGGTGATTACTACCAAAAAGTGCTATTTTGTAGACCTAATTATAATGGTTTTAAGCACCTTTGTGTAGTAATCATATTCATTTAACCCAATTAATTCATTAAGGTCCTTAGTAATTGGTTTTAACCATTTTGTGGCAAGTTTACATGTTTTTATCAGCTTATGAATCAATTCAAGCATGCCAAATGATGGAGGAGCTACTTGGACAAGTTAAAGGGAGGATTTTGGAAGTTTACAGGCTTGAATTTCAAGTGGAAACACGAGCACAAGCAAAGAGAATGCAAAGAGGAAAAACAAGCAAAGTGAAGAGGAAAACAGAGGACAGCAGCTGCAGTCTTCTTTCGAACTTTTGGAGCACTTCCCGAAGTCCATTTTCTACATGCTATATACCATTTCAAAGCTCAGGAAGTCAAGAATCCAACGCTTCAAACCGTGTACAATTTGGAGCTGAAATGAGGAAGATATGGCCTTCGGAAGACAACTGCATCAAATCTTGTGAAAATTTCGCAAGGTGAATTTCTCCTTGCGAAATTTCGCAAGGGGATTTTCCTCACGATGCGAAATTTTGCCATTTTGCAACGTTGCGAAATTTCGCAAGGAGGATTTAGGCACATTGCGAAAATGCCAAATTTCCTCTGTTTCTCCACGCACGCACCACCGACTTCCCATATATTTTTAGCTTGATATTTTCTCATGTAAATTCCTTTTGTAACCTTGTAATCAACCAATGAAAAGGTTGATTTTGTAATAGCTTTTGTAATTTAGCTTGTTATTGTCTTTAAATAGAGGTGAAGAGCCTCAGACGAGAGAGAGAGCTTGTAACCTGTAACCTTAGAAATTATAAGAGCACTTTTGTTCAAAAGCTTCTTTTCTCCTTTCTTTCTCATTTTCTTAGTAGCCAAACATCCTTGGAGGATGAAATCCCCAAGGATGAGAGGCTAAAACCTTTTAGTTTCTTGAAGTAATGGATGCCATGTGAAGCTCCCGTGTTAGGATGGAGATTTCCAAGCCATAAATGTAAGTAGCCGAGCATCATAAATGTTTTCATTCAAAGTAAAGCTTTTAATCCCTCTGACTTGCTTTGAATGGCCAATACTTGATAACCTTTTGGTCTCAGTGGATTCTTATTGTTAGATCCACTGACGTTCGTTAGTTATCTCCTACGAGCCATTGTATTTCAAGGGGAGGAGATGTCCTATATCAATAAAAGAGCATTTATGAGGTTCAACTACCCTTTTTGTAAGTTTTCAAGGACTAAAACTTAGTTGTTAAACTCATACCGGTTCGGGAAGTAAGCATCACCTTAGTTGCTTCCCCAACTCGAGGTGAAAAGTCCCAAAATCTCCATTTCTACACCGTGAGTTAAGCATGGCTATCCAAAGCTTTGAGAAACTTCTTTTTCCATCTTTTAACCTATTTTCATGTTAGTTTAGTTTACAACACCTTCATCTTTTTATGTTTCAATCTTAACCTAATTTTTATTAAGAAAAGTTCACTCCATCCTCCGAACTTCACCAGTTAAAGTAAAAACCCATCCCAGTGTTCGATCCTAGAGCCACTATGCTATAGTAGCTTTGCTACTTTAGTGTAAGGACGTTAGGTATAAATTTTGTTGATACCCTTACATGCCAAGCTACCAAGAGTCGGGTTATCAATAGGCATTTAGGATTTGGTTGATATTTAGATATCATCATGCTTCTTTTTCTGGGAGACGCCCCTTTGATTTTTGGATTTGATTCAGTTGTTGATATGGATGATTGAGATTGTACATTTGATGATGGATGATCCGATGTTGTCTGATTTTCTGATTTTCTGATCTATCATACATCTGATACCATACTAGGCCAGATTTCCCTTTTGGTTAAGATTTATAGATCTTCATATGGAGTCGCATGATCCTCATCACTTACAAGATGCATGTCGAGTTGATGGTCTATTGTTATCTTGTCATGATCCCTCAGTGGAGTCTCTATTGGGCCATTCAGTCAAGCTCATATTTTTTTATATTTAGATAACATCATGTTTCTTCTTCTGGGATATGCCCTTTTGATTTTTGGATTCGATTTAGTTGTGGATATGGATGACTGGGATTACACATTTGATGATGGATGATCCGATGTTGTCTGATTTTCTGATTTACCACACATCTGATGTTATACTTGGGCTTATTTCCTTTTTTGATTGAGATTTATAGATTTTCATGGATTCGCATGATCATCCCTACTTATGAGATACATGTCGAGTTGATGATCCATTGTTATGTTATCATGATTTCCCAATGGAGCATTTCTTGAGTCATTCGGTTAGGTTCATACTATCTGATATTGTCATGATTCTTCGATGGAGTTATTTCAAGCACATAGTCTTCCATGTCATCATTTCAGTGGTGTAAATGTCAGACTTCCTAGACATCCTTATTGGAGTATCCTTAAGTCGATGAAAGACTCCTCGTTCATTCCCTGGTTGATCATTTTGAGCCATTGATAGACTCGCTTACTTGCGTTATCCTTAGTGAAGCATTTGGGTGGATGATAGACTCTCTCATTGGTTACCTTGAGTTATTAATAGATAGGCATCCTCAATAAGTCATTGTTGAGCCATTGACAGGCAGACTCACATTCTTTTTTTCCTTAATGGAGCGCTTTTGAGCCAATGATGGGTAGACTCTTACACATTGATTCTCAGTGAGATAGTACAGTTTGATCACCTCCGGTCATCATTGGGTTCTTGTCGAGTCACCAAGGCAGACCGATATACCTATACTTTCAGAGTTGTGGATAGTTTGACTCTTTGATACAGAGGAGATTGGCTTGATCCATTTGGTTACCTGCATGCTAGGATGCATCAATTGCTATACTGGGGCATATTCCCCATTTTTCTGTTGTCGAGATGATTGATTTCACATTTAGCTTTTATGGCCTTCTTCACTGGCCACAGTTTTGATGATTCTGTCTAGACAAGCCTTCAAAGGAGCATGACTTTTGAGTTTTAACCGTTCCAGCACCTATGACTCCTTAGTAGATCATTATGTTGAGGTGATGATAGTTTCCCCAGTGGACTATTTTATTTTAGACTATTTCAATGGATTGAGTTATGGCGACACACCACATTGGGGCATATTTCCCTTCATCATTCCTTCTCATCTTGGCATTCAGATTCGTCGTCTTTTCACAGTTATAGCATTTAGAGCCACTCTCTCTCTCTCTCTCTCTCCATATTTCAAGCTTTTAGAGCCACCGTATATTTTTCAGTTTGGCATTCAAAGCCATTGGTTAGCTTGGCGTTCAAATACCACCATATTTTTTTAGTTTGGCATTTAGAGCCATTGGTTAGCTTGGCGTTCAAATACCATCATATTTTTTCAGTTTGGCATTCAGAGCCATTGGTCAGCTTGGCATTCAAAGCCACCATATTTTCCAGTTTTAGGCGTTTAGAGCCATCTCTTCCAGTTTTAGGCATTTAGAGCCACTTTCTCAACTTAGGCATTCAGAGCCATTTCATCAGTTTAGGCATTCAGAGCCATTTCTTTCAGTTTGAGCGTTCAGAGCCACTTTGCCCAGCTCCACTTTCCTTACTTAGGAGCTCAGAGCCACCTTGCTATAGTTTTAGGTGTTAAGAGCCATCTTCCCCAATCAAGTGTTTAGAGCCTTTTTCTGAGTTAGGCGTTCAGAGCCACTTTCTCAGTTAGGCGTTCAAAGCCACTTCTCTAGCTTAGGTGTTTAAAGCCACCATTTTCCTTCATAGGAGTTCAAAACCACTTTCCTTTAGTTAGGCATTCAGAGCCACCTTTCTTAGTTTAGGCGTTCAGAGCCACCTTACTCAGTTTAGGCTATCAAAGCCACTTTCCTCATTTTAGGCGTTCAGAGTGATTTCCTTATATTAGGCTTTCAAAGCCACCTTCATCACTTTAGGCATTCAGAGCTATAAGCGTTCAGAGTTATCTTTCCCCATAGGCCTTCAGAGCCATAGTTAGGCATGTAGTGCCATAGTTTAGGTGCTCGGAGCTGTCCTTCTTAGCTTTGGTGTTTAGAGCCACAGTTTTAGGCATTTAGAACTATATTTTCTAGTTTTAGGAGTTTGGAGCCATATTTTCTAGTATTAGAAATTCAGAGCCACTCCTCCAATTTAGGCGTTCAAAGTTGGTTCCTCTATTAGGCATTTAGAGCCACATTCCTCCCACAGGCGTTCAAAGCCACCACTTTCTTTCATAGGCGTTCAGAGCCACCATCACTCTCATATTAGGCATTCAAAGCCATTTTTTCCAGTTTTAACCGTTCAGAGCCATCTCTTCCAGTTTAAGCGTTCAGAGCCATATATTTTAGCCATAGGTGTTCGGAGCCACAATTTTAAGCATTCAAAGCCATCCATTTCAGTTTTAGGCGTTCAGAGCCATTTCTTCCAATTTAGGCTTTCAGAGCCATGTCTTCAGTTTGTCGTTCAGAGCCATGTCTTTGGTTCAGCATTCAGAGCCATTGTTCAATGAGGCATTCAGAGCCACCACTTTCTTTCATAGGCGTTCAAAGCCATTTCTTTCAATTTAGGCATTCTGAGTCACAATTTTAGGCCTTCAGAGCCATATTTTCTAGTTTAGGCATTCAAAGCCACTTTCCATAGTTAGACGTTCAAAGCCATTTTTTCCAGTTTAGGCATTTAGAGCCATCTCTTTAAGTTTAGGCGTTCAAAGCCATTTCTTCCAATTTTAGGCGTTCAGAGTCATTTCTTCCCATTTAGGCGTTTAGAGTCATGTTTGTTTTATTATTTGATCATTTCATTGGTATCCATTGATTTCCTTATCAATTGCCACACTTGCCTCATCTTATTTAGTAGAGACCCATTTTTAGGGACTTAGAGGGGTGCTTCGGTCTTTTGTCGTACCTTATTGATAAGTAACTTAACCCCCGAACTGGACTTTGGTTTTCTACAGACTATATTTTCCAAATAAGGAGTCACACTTAGGGTTTTCTTTCTAATTTTGTTTTCCCTTAAAAATAGAACAAAAATAAGTGGCGACTCCAAGTCTTTTCTAAAAATCATATTATTCACTAAATAAATAAAAAAGCGAGTCATACCATTGAGTGGGAATGCATGGAGCAAAATGTAGGGTCCACACTATCCTAGGATTTTCTAAATCCTATGCACAGTGGAAACATTACATTTTAAAAATTTATAGAGATTCAGAAAGTGCTAAAGAAAACCATACCTTAGATTTGAATGTTCATAAATTAAATCCAAGTGGTGCAAATGAAGAACAAAATCAAGGAAGTCTCATAAACCCAAAGTCTTCCGCCCGATGTCTCGAACTTTGATCTTGACATACTTCAGGTGGGGATGGAAGAGAGGATGGAGCCTATGTATCTCTTTTTGGAGGTGGAAAACACCTCTTTAGAAAAAATTATGGAAACTTAACCCCTATGGAGGTATTTATAGGTTTCCCACTGAACTTAAGTGACTTGAGTTCACTAAGGGTTTGAGTCACTCAATCTCACCCAAAATAGGTTCTAATTGATTAATTAACCTAAAAACGTTTACTAATTAATCAATTAGCCCAATCTAAAGACCTCGTTTATTTATCCCTATGCAATTTTACGTAATTACCAAAATACCCTTATGCATAAAAGTGAACCTAAAGCTAATCCGACCCTCATAACCAATGACAACAAAGTATGAGCTCAAAGTGGGGACCATTAGGACCCATAAATTGATAATAATGTTTTTTTTTTTTTAATTCCAAAGTAAGAGAAAAAAATAATAGATAAATGTTATTTATCTTATATTAAATTTAGTATGTTATTTATATATTAAATTTAGCAAATAAAATTATTAATTTTATAATATATATTTATAATAATTGTATTATTGTATAAGTAGAATAAAGAATGGAAAAATGGATATTTGAAGGTTGTTTTTAAAGTAAGAATTTCTCACTTGTTATATATATTTTTTGTTGTGTGGAAATAGTCTCTTCAAGAGATGATTTCCCACTTGCTTTTGTTTTTTTTTTTTTAAGTGAGAATTTCTCACTTGTTATATATAATTTTTTTGTTGTGTGGAAATCGTCTCTTCAAGAGACGATTTCTCACTTGGTTCTTTTTTTTTTTTTGTTGGAAATCATCTCTTCAAGAGACGATTTCTCAGTTCTTAATTTTTAATTTTAAAATTTTAAAATTTTTAAATTTTTTGTGAAAATCATCTCTTCAAGAGACGATTTCTCACTTTCTTAAATTTTTTGGAAATCGTCTCTTTAAGAGACAATTTCTCTTATAAAAAATGGAATTTTAGAAATTGTGTCTTGGAAAGATGATTTTTTTTTATATATATAATTTTTTAAAAGTTCATAAATCGTCTTTTGAAGAGACAATTTTTCACTTACAATTTATTTTCTCTTTTCTATATGGACAAAACTATGGTAAATTTGAAATTATTTTTCCTACCCTGGTAATTTAGGAATTATTTTTTAAAATTGTTAAACTCTTATCAAAAATCCCTCTAATCGCTTCTAAAATTAATATATGGTGGCCATACAAATAAATCACAACATCCATAACGATATCTACAAAAGTGGTTCTCAAAGTGGTTGCCATTACATACTTTAGCACTTTCTCACCAAGCTTTACCTCCATCTAATCCTTTTGACGTGGAGAGACTGAGGGTACAACTATATCAGCAAGTATAGTCACGTTTTTGGCTTACCTCTACTAAACACGTGTGCCTATATGTGGCATTTCTTGTAGTGTTAGTTTGATTGATCCTATGTTATTATGTTTATGCTTTAAAATCATTAATATTAGTTCTTGATTAATCCCATCTTAGTTTAGGTTGTTTTTAGAATTTTAATAATTGGTTTAATTGATCCTAAGTTACTTAGTTTATGTTTTAAAATAATTAATATTAGTTCTTGATTGATCTCATCTTGGTTTATGTGTTTTTAGAATTTTAATGATTGGTTTCATTGATCTCATTTTGTTTAGTTTATGTTTTAAAATCATTAATATTAGTTCTTGATTGATCTCATCTTAGTTTACGTGTTTTTAGAATTTTAATAATTAGTTTGATTGATCCCATGTTGTTTAGTTTATGTTTTTTAAATTATTAAGGTTAGTTCTTGATTGATCCCATCATAGTTTATGTGCTTTTAGAATTCTAGTTGTTAGTTCTTGTTTGATCTTATGTTAGCTTATTTGTTTTAAAAATCTTTAGTTAGTTTCTATGAAGACTTCATGTTTAGTTTAGTTTTCAAAAGCCATTGAAAAATAATGATGATTAGCCCCTACCTCGCCATTTTAGTTTGATTGGTTTATTTTTGTTTTCTTTCTTTCGACTAATTGTTGAATCACCATGTTTAAGGCATACACTTAGAGCACTTCTACAATATATCTTGGCATCTTAGATAGGTCACAAGTAACCTGGTGTGCAACTGCACCTTATATCTCATACTTAAGACACTCGTGTTTCACTTTGGTTGCTAGGTAGGTTATGCTTTCTTTTAGGTTGCGTGATGCTTGATATTTATGTTTTCTTATCTTCAAATACAATTTCCCTTTTAAGGTTTGTATTATATCTTATACTTATTAAATATATCAAAAAAGAATTCTAAAAAAAAGCCTTCTCCAAGCGTTTTAAATGAATCGGGTTTTCCAAGTGTCTAGATTCTACCTGATTTTTTATACCTGAAACGTTTTTGTAAATCAGTCATAGCTTGTGGGTTTTTAACTATGTTTGATATTTTTCCTACATTGTAGACTCTTAAATAATATTTTGGGATTTGGTTTCACTCAAAAGTCAATTTCTAGTCTTGTGAATTAATTATATTTTGCAATGCTTATTGTGCTAATCTAAACTTGGACTAATGAATCATTATTTGAAATTTGGATAGTTGTGTAGACCCGCATTTTTCACAATGTGTCCCCACTCGATTGATGACACTAGCTTTTGTTTAAGGTGAAAAACTTTATTTTTATAAAAAAAATAAAATAAAATTGGAGTCACCACTTACTTTTATTTATTTAGTTAATTATTTTTAGAGAGGAAAACAAGTAAGAACAAAACCCCTAATATGACTCCCGATTTTTGGGAAAGCTATCTACGAAAATTCCGAGTCTAGGTCCGAGGATCAGATTACTTATCGGGAAGGTACCTCCAAAGAAGTAGCACCCCTCTAAGCCCTAAAGAGGTCTCTACTATAGAGTCGAGGATATTATAGCAATCAATTGATCAATCAAATTGGTACCAAACAAAATAAAGCAAATATGATATAGCAATACGCAAATCTACTTAAACATGGGAATCAACAAGACCAAAGCGTACCTGACATCCAAGCAAAGCACTTCATAGAATATGAATGCTAGTTTACAAGCAATAATTTTATATTATTCGCAATAAGCATTTTATCCAAACCATGGAACATCACTTCCCAAAATAAGAATATTAATCCAACAACCTAATCAAATAACATGCTTTATAATAAGAAAATCTAAAAAACAAAGAATTACCACTGTCATAGGTAAAAACTTTAAACTCCATAGCACAATCAAATAATATAAAATTAACATGAAACATACTGACATTCAAGAAAGGTTATAATCATGAAGCTAAATATTTAACATTCTATAAAACTTATTTAACATAAAATCAACCTAAAACTAACTACTAGCAATTAAACATCATAATATTAATCATGAAACTAATTTATTCTATATTTAAGAAAAATCATTTAACACGTAACTAGCTAATTGACATTTTAGAAAAATTATTTTATGTCAACCTAAAACTAAAATTTTCAAATTCCTATTTTCCCACTATCATCCAAAATTAACAAAAACTAAAATTTACAATTTCCAATTTCCACTATCGTTCAAAATTCAAAACTAAATTTTAAATTTTTTTCTTTCTTTTAAAAAGAAATCTTACTTTCCACGATCATTCGAAGTTAATCAAAACTAAAATTTACAAATTCTAACTTTTTACTATTATCGGAAAATTCATCCAAACCAAAAAATTTAGATTTCTAATTTCTCTACTATTGTTCAAAAATTCAAAACTAAGATTTACAAAAATCTTTAACACGTGGGGTCACTTAAACTATATTAACTAAATTTTTGAAAAAACGCTCGATCTAAATAAGGTGAATAAAAAAAATAAAGTTAAACAACCTTGAAAATATGAAAACAGTAATATGTGATTAACTAGATTGATTAGCTAAAATTCCATAAAACTCAAATTAAATATTAATGGATCAAAAATAAAATTACCAAACTTAAAACACGAAAACAATGACATGTGACTAACTAAATTAATTAACTAAAATTATAATCAACTACAAAATTGAATATTGATAGATTGAAATTAAAATTAACGAGTTTGGAAACACACAAACACAAACACGAGATTCACTAAATTAATTAATTAAACATTCCAAAAAACACATTTTTATTTTTATTCTCTTAACAAAAACCACTAACACAGATAAACCCACGGTCGACATGCACTATTTCATCTAATTGATTTTTATCTTTTACTATGCCACCAACACCAAGCAATTCATGGCAATATGTGTTATTTCAATTCATTGATTTTTATTTCTTTATTCAAAGCACTAAGTTAACATCTAACAACAATTCATGTTTACTTATTAATTCTTTTATCTTTAAATTCAAGTCATTAACATATCTTATAATCTGCCACATTTCACATATTTAATTGAATTCTTAAAGTTCACTCATGGGTTCAATAAAATTAATAAACTAACATTCTAAAAACCACAAAAACTATATCGAATCAATCCAAACTAAAGACCAAGGAATTAAAGAAAAATTAACTACCATGAATCTTTGAGAAATAACAATTAACATTTTAAAGAAAAAAAAAAAAACATGAACCATTAAATAAATAAATAAATAAATAAATCTAAGCACACATATTATTATTATTATTATTATTATTATTATTATTATTATTATTATTATTGTTATTACTATTATTATTATTTTCTTTTAAATTCCAAAAGAGAATGTTTAAAATTATTTTAGTTGTTTTCATGTTCAAATGAATTTATAAAGGAATAAAATAAAATTTCATATGCTATAGGAGCAAACTGAACACTTTAAATAAATAATAAATACACGATGGCTTAGAATCTAAAATACAATAGCCCATAAAATAATAATACACTACAACTCATGAACTAAGCACCTTATTGCTTGGTGCATATTATAATATAAATCTACACGAAATGCCATGACCACTATGCACCAACAATTCTTTAAATAATAAAATTAGTGCACTTTGGATATCTTATAATGTTATTATAGTTAAAGACAAAAAAAAAAAAAAAAAAAAAAAAATCTTCTTCCTTAAAGCATTGGCGGTGGTCTTAAGCAACAAAAGAGAAAGTGTGCACCAAAGGGCCATGCATGGCCATGCAGGACACGGACCCCAAGGTCCAACTAGGTGAAAGAATGACTTGTGGGGATGGATATCCAATAACAAGTTAATCTAAAACTAGATCAGAAGATAGGATGTCCTAATGTCACGGACTTAGTCTTTTCCTAAGCTTGTGCGACACTTTGAAAAGCCAAACCCTTGATCTTGCTAAGTCAGCCTTACTCCCAATGCTTAGCTTGCTAAGCTAAGATGCTCACGACTTGGAAGCTTTAGAAGGTGTAGTAGGAAACTCTTAAAGAATGAAGGCTTTTATTGCTTAAAGGAAGCTTTACAAGTGCTTTGGAACTCATTTCCTTGATTGGTTAGGTTTTTGGGAGGTTTTGGGTGGTGCCTTGGCCAAATGAGGTCTTTACCTATTTATAGGCACCTTAGGAAGTCTCTAGAACCTTGGAGGGTTCTTTACAAATCAATAATAATCTAAAATCTCCTACACTAGTCTATGTACAAGGGTATGTACAAGATGACTTTGGAAGATTCTAGAACACCTCACACTATTCCAATACTCTCTTAGCCAAGTGTAGAGATGTGTGGACATCTCTAGCCCTTTCTAAAAGCGTCCACATGCTTCCACTTTGTAGCTAAGTGTAGAAGTCTCCAATGGTCTCTAGAAGCTTCCCACCTCCTATATAAGCCCATGGGGAGGGTCATTTAAAGCATCTTATGACACTAAGGTTGCTTAAATGAAGATTCAGAAGGATGGTCAGTCTAGGAACTTTTTTCAGACAAACTCAACAACTCTACCTGCATGTGTTTAATCTAGAATCTAAAGTGAATCAATTGAAACTGTGCATACATCACTTATAGCCTAAAAAGTACCTCTGTTGAAGAATGGTATGCTTGGAATCCTTTACTTTAATGTCATGTTGCTTCCATTGGCAAGTAGTTCTCTCTTCAACCTTTCAGAGAAGGCCTCAATTTCACCAATACCCATGACATAATTGCCAAGATGGGTTTCCCTATCCTCATGTTCAGCTTGGGTTGCGAGTTCTCTTTTAACAAGAATTTTTCAGGTTGGTTTCTATCGCAATAGCTGATGGGGGGCCTATCATGTAGATTGCATGTACATGGGGAGAAACTGGATTAATAGAGTTCAATAAGTGGGTTTTGATTACATAGGTGTTGTACTGAGGTTTCTCTCACTTACATTATGGGCATGTTGCATTGCTTGTCTCTGAATTGATATCCAAAGCAAGAGCACTCATCTAAAAAAAAAAAAAAATTCAACCAAACCCACACATACACTCCTCACATCACTTCTTTATTAAGATTTATTGTTTTCTAAGACTTGAAAGTCAGTCTGTCAACCCAACAGTCTCATCGTGGAGAAGAAAAACAATCCAGCATCATTTGGGTTGTTCCACTACTTGCCATAATTCTCTCTCAATATTTTATACAAGGCAGGGTATTTACGTGCTAATTGCTATCAACAATGTGAGTTTGATTTATCTATATGGGGCTTAGGATCAGTAGTAGGCTCTAAGATGGGGAACATACTAGCCAAATGAGTGATAAACCTCATTGTGAACATTCATGAAAGGGTGCAAAATCAAGGAAACAAAGCCCTAGAGGAATAAAGAAGAAGAAAATTTAATTAAATATGTTCAAACCAATCACATTTCATCATCTCTTCAATGAGATTAACATAAATAAATAAAGGACCTAGAAAGTGGGTAAAACAGACACTAGAATGTGATCCCAAGACATCATGTAACAGAGATGAACTTAAATTCATGCAGGTATCCAAAAAAAACCATGTAAACAATAAATGATACCATGGTAGAGAGAATCCATACACAAACCATAATAATAATAAAAGCATTCTAGCATTGATATGCAAATCCGAAATATTGAAAGGTGGTACGGGAAGTCACAATGGTCATACATGGGAGTTCTTTGTTATTCCAAAATCAACATTTTCTCATTCTCTCACTATCTCTTCTTCTTAAGCAAGATGTTTCCTTCTTCTTTCTTCTCTTCTCCTTTCAGTCTCTCACCCTATTATCTTCAAGAACTCTTCTTTTTCTTTTTTTCATTTTTTGCTAAAAAAAAAACCCATTTTTTCTTCAAGCTTCTCCATGTCTTTTCTTATATCAAAATCTCTTTTCTACCTCTCTGTCTCCTCATCCCTTCCCAAAAAAAAGAAATCCCTTCTTCCAATCCCCAGTTCACCTTCCTAAATCCTCTTAACACTTCCCCAAAATTTTCTTTTTCAAAACGCCTTATCTCCTCATTTTTCAAAACACTTCCCCATGTGGCAACTTGCATATCTATCGTTGGCTCTTTAATTCTTCTCTTAATGAATGTGTCAATCAATTTTTTTTTTTTTTTTTATCATTTTAATTCAGCCAAATATATATATATATATATATATATATATATATATATATATATATATATGATATCATGATCTCCACCACACCATATCCTCATGGTTGCCACTCACTTTCATCGAATCTTTTTTTTTTTTTTATTCTTTGGTTCAAACATCATATATTTGCATCATGCATAATTTTCCACATACGATCACTATGAATCCCCATTGATTTTTACTTTAAAAAGAAAAAAAAACCAATAAATTCCATTTACATACATACCATTATATATATATATATATCTTATATTGACACATTTTTAAAAATAATAATAATAATAATAAGAATAACTTACCAAAAATCTATTCATTAAAAAAATTATATTGAAACATTTCAAAAAAATTAATTTACCAAAATAATAATAATAATAATAAATAAATAAAATAAAATAAAATAAAATTTATTTTACCAAGATTCAAGTTAAAATGAATATGTATCTAAATTAACTAATTTGAAATGCACCTGCAATGCAACCAAGTGGACTAAGTTAAAGTGTAACTAGGTGGATTGGAATGATCTGAAGTGTGACTAAGTGAGTTTGCATAAAAGATGTCTAGGTGTGCCTAAATGGGTCTAAGTGTGTCCAAATGGGTCAGGTGTGTTTGAATGAGTTAGGGTGCATCTATGTGACCTAAACTAGGCGTGAAAAGTAGCCAAAGTCATAGTGAGGGTCTTGATGAGCCCCTTTACAAAAAGGTCCCCGAAGATGGCTTAGAAAAAAAAGTTGTATGAGTGTCAATGGGTTACCAAGGAACAATTACAAGGTAAAAGGGAAACATAGGGTAGAAACTAGCATTACATGTGCTCAGAGGAAAAAATGAAGGGTCTACAAATATGCCCCTCTTCGGTAAAGATCATGAGTGTAAGGAATATGAGTGGAAACACGAGTAATGAGTGGAATGAAATGAGCTATACCGAAGAACTAAGAAAGACCAAAAAAATTGTCTTAGCACATGATGCAATAAACTTCAAGATAAACCAAATACAAGGGAGGAAATACCCTAAATAAGAGGTTTATAAGAAATCTAAGCAATGAACTAATAGACATGACGAATATGATGAAACGATGAGAACAAAGAGTGGAAACTAACATCTTCGAATACTATGAAACTATGACTCTAAATGCTAAGAATGGGAAAATGAATGGCTATGAATGCCTAACAAAGAAAGTGGCTCTGAATGCCTAACTAATGGGATGACTCTGAACGCTTATCTTAAAGTGTTGACTCTAAACACTTATGGAAATAGTGGCTTTAAACGCCTATGCAAATGATGGCTTTGAACGCCTATGGCTCGGAACGCATATGGCTTTGAACGCCTATCGAAAGTGGTGGCTCTAAACACCTATGAAAGAAATGGCTCTAAATGCCTATGGAATGATGGATTTGAACGCCTATCTAAGAAGGTGGCTCTGAATGCCTATGGCTCTAAATGCCTATGGCTCTGAACGCCTATGGAGGAATGGCTTTAAATGCCTATCTAAATGGTGGCTCTAAACGTTTATGCAAATGGTGGCTCTAAACGCCTATGCAAATTGTGGCTCTGAACACCTATGCAAATGGTGGTTCTAAACTCCTATGAAAATGGTGGCTCTAAACACATATGCAAATGATAGCTTTGAACACTTATGGAAATAGTGACTCTGAACTCCTATGCAAATGATGGCTCTGAATGCTTATGCAAATGATGGCTCTTAACGCTTATGCAAATGATGGCTCTGAGCACCTATGAAAATGGTGGCTCTGAACGCCTATGAAAATGATGGCTTTGAACACCTATGCTGATGAAAGTGGTGGCTTTGAATGCATATGCAAATGGTGGCTTTGAACAAATATGCAAATGGTGGCTTTGAATGCCTATGCAAATGATGGCTCTAAACGCTTATGGAAATGGTCGCTCTAAAAGCCTATGGAAATGGTGGCTCTGAACACCCATGCAAATGGTGGCTTTGAACAATTATGAAAATGGTGGCTCTAAACGCCTATGCAAATAATAGCTTTGAATGCTTATGGAAATGGTGGCTCTGAACGCCTATGAAAATGATGGCTCTGAACACCTATGAAAATGGTGGCTCTAAACGCCTATGCAAATGATGGCTTTGAACACCTATGCTAATGAAAGTGGTGGCTTTGAACGCCTATGCAAATGATGGCTTTAAATGCCTATGCAAATGATGGCTCTGAACGCCTATGGAAATGGTGGCTCTAAACTCCTATGCAAATGGTTTGCTCTAAACCCCTATGGAAATGGTGGCTTTGAATGCCTATGGAA